>NC_090178.1:1317352-1617352 GCF_024679245.1 Pseudorasbora parva
AGTGAGTGAGTCAGTAAGTCAGTGAATGAGTGTCAGTGAGTGCCAGTGAGTGAGTGCCAGTGAGTGAGTGCCAGTGAGTGAGTGCCAGTGAGTGAGTGCCAGTGAGTGAGTGCCAGTGAGTGAGTGTCAGTGAGTGAGTGAGTGAGTGTCAGTGAGTGAGTGTCAGTGAGTGAGTGTCAGTGAGTGAGTGAGTCAGTAAGTCAGTGAATGAGTGTCAGTGAGTCAGTGAGTGAGTGAGTCAGTAAGTCAGTGAATGAGTGTCAGTGAGTCAGTGAGTGAGTGTCAGTGAGTGAGTGTCAATGAGTGAGTGTCAGTGAGTGAGTGAGTCAGTAAGTCAGTGAATGAGTGTCAGTGAGTGCCAGTGAGTGAGTGTCAGTGAGTGAGTGAGTCAGTAAGTCAGTGAATGAGTGTCAGTGAGTGAGTGAGTCAGTAAGTCAGTGAATGAGTGTCAGTGAGTCAGTGAGTGAGTGAGTCAGTAAGTCAGTGAATGAGTGTCAGTGAGTCAGTGAGTGAGTGTCAGTGAGTGAGTGTCAGTGAGTGAGTGAGTCAGTAAGTCAGTGAATGAGTGTCAGTGAGTGAGTGTCAGTGAGTGCCAGTGAGTGAGTGTCAGTGAGTGAGTGAGTCAGTAAGTCAGTGAATGAGTGTCAGTGAGTGAGTGAGTCAGTAAGTCAGTGAATGAGTGTCAGTGAGTGAGTGTCAGTGAGTGCCAGTGAGTGAGTGTCAGTGAGTGAGTGAGTCAGTAAGTCAGTGAATGAGTGTCAGTGAGTGAGTGTCAGTCAGTGAGTGAGTGCCAGTAAGTCAGTGAATGAGTGAGTCAGTAAGTCAGTGAGTGAGTGTCAGTGAGTGAGTGAGTCAGTGAGTGAGTGAGTGAGTGAGTCAGTAAGTCAGTGAATGAGTGTCAGTGTGAGTCAGTGAGTGAGTGTCAGTGAGTGAGTGTCAGTAAGTCAGTGAGTGAGTGAGTCAGTAAGTCAGTGAATGAGTGTCAGTGAGTGTCAGTGAGTGTCAGTGAGTGAGTGAGTCAGTGAGTGAGTGTCAGGTGAGTGAGTGTCAGTGAGTGAGTGAGTGTCAGTGAGTGAGTGTCAGTGAGTGAGTGAGTGAGTGAGTGAGTGAGTGTCAGTGAGTGAGTGAGTGTCAGTGAGTCAGTGAGTCAGTGAGTGAGTGAGTGTCAGTGAGTGAGTGAGTGAGTGAGTGAGTGAGTGAGTGAGTGAGTGAGTGAGTGAGTGAGTGAGTGAGTGAGTGAGTGAGCGAGTGAGTGTCAGTGAGTGAGTGAGTGTCAGTGAGTGAGTGAGTGTCAGTGAGTGAGTGTCAGTGAGTGAGTGTGAGTGAGTGAGTGAGTGAGTGTCAGTGAGTGAGGGAGTGTCAGTGAGTGAATGTCAGTGAGTCAGTGAGTGTCAGTGAGTAAGTGAGTGAGTGTCAGTGAGTCAGTGAGTGTCAGTGAGTCAGTGAGTGAGTGTCAGTGAGTCAGTGAGTGAGTGTCAGTGAGTCAGTGAGTGTCAGTGAGTGTCAGTGAGTCAGTGAGTGAGTGTCAGTGAGTGTCAGTGAGTCAGTGTCAGTGAGTGAGTGTCAATGAGTGAGTGTCAGTGAGTGTCAGTGAGTGTGTGTGTGTGTGAGAGTGAGTGAGTGTCAGTGAGTGAGTCAGTCAGTGTGTGAGTCAGTGTGTGTGTGAGTGAGTGAGTGCGAGTGTTTCCGTCTCCTCACACACTGCTCCCTGTCTGCAGACTCTTCCTCCTGCTCCCTTCCCGCCCACTCCAGTGGCTCCGCCCAAACTCACGGCTCCGCCCCCTCAGGCCCAGAAGCGGCGCTTCACGGAAGAGGTTCCGGATGAGGCCCGAGGCCTTTTGGGATATCAGGTGAGCTGACACACACTCCGGCTCATCACGGACGGATTAACCTGTTTCTGCAGGTGCGCGTGAGGTCAGCCTCCTGTCGCCACGGTGACGGACCGTTTGTGGGCGGAGCCTGTAATGAGTGACCTCTGGGGTCACGAGGACCTGAGAGTGTTTGTAATGCACGCATCTGATCAAAGCTCAAACCCTAGTGAGCCGCCCAACTCATTTCATTCTAATGTTTTATTTATATGCGTTTTTTTGTGCCTGTGCCGGCCATCACAGCCGCTCACTAGGGTTTGTGTTCTGGTGCATGATGGGAACTGCTCACATGTTTGACCGTAAATGTGTTTTGTATAAGAGTGATTGGGTTTGTGTGTGTGTGGGTTTGTGTGTGTGTGTGCGTGTGTGTGTGTGTGATTGTGTGAGAGAGAGATGATTTACTGATGTGTGTGTGTGTGTGTGTGTGTGTGTGTGTGTGTGTGTGTGTGTGTGTGTGTATATGTTTGTGTGAGAGAGAGTGTGTGTGTCTGTAAATGAGGGTGTGTGTTAATGCTGTTGTGTTTTTCTGCTCATAGCATGGACCCATTCATATGACTAATTTAGGTGCAGGCATGTCTGTGGGCAGCTCAGAGGTGTCAGGACCCCCGTCTGCTGCTTCCTCAGGGCCTGTGAGAGAGAGAGACAGGTCAGACTCTACAACACACACACCCACACACACAATCACACACTCTCTCTCTCTCTCTCTCACACACACACACACACACACATTCACACACAAATAATCATACTCACTCACACACAAACACACACACAATCACACTCACTATTACACACACCCACACAATATCACACGCACTCTCTCTCTCTCACACACACACACACTCTCTCTCTCTCTCTCACACACACACATTCACACACAAACAATCATACTCACTCACACACAAACACACACACAATCACACTCACTCTCTTACACACACAATTACAATCACTCTCTCACACACACACACACACCCACACAATCTCACACACACACAATCACACTCACTCTCGCACACACACACTCTCTCTCACACACACACTCACATAATCACACACACTTGCACACAATCACTCACACACGCACTCACACACAATCACACTCACTCTCTCACAACCACACACACACACACACACACAATCATACTCAATCACTCACACACAATCACACTCACTCACTTTCTCACACACACACTCACATACACAACTTTAACAATAACTATGATCATAATTATGGAAGCCTATGTGTAGCAATATTCAATTTGCAATGCATTTCAGTGTTTACATTTACACTCTCCATACCAATGTGCGCAACATTTGGAGCAAAATGATAATTTAAGTTGAATTATAGAATTTACATTTGCCATTTCCTACACTAGTTTTAACATATAATTCAAAATATATATTTTAATGCGGGCGCTTGTGTGTTTGCGTGTTTTGGCGTGTGTGTGTGTGCAGCAGCAGACCGCTCATGCCACCTCCGTGTGTGTCAGCGCCAGTCAACGGACTGAGACCCAAAGCAGACGAGAAGCCAGCGGCGCCGAGCCTTCTGGGTAAGTCAGCGCCACACGCACAACCCCTACACACACACACACAAACCCCTGAGCTGCTGTAAATCACACACACTGATGCTTCCTGCATGCAGACATCATGAGGCTCCAGTACTGGTGAAGCTGAAGCGTGTCCTTTCTGCCGCTTTACACGCATGAAACCACACGCTTCAGCTCGAGGGCCGTGATTGGTTAATGTTGAGAAGGCTCCTCCCCCTGCGCGTCTCATGTGACTCCGCACTAACGGGCGTCTCTCTTGTGTTCTGTGTTCTCTCTCTTTCTCTGTGTTTTTTCCCTCTCTTTCATGTCCCTTCGGGGGGATGCTGGATGGGCGGGGCCTCGCTCCCTTCCGCCTCCTGATTGGACGCTTCCAATGACATGCGGTTGTCACCCAACACGTTCCAAAACATTAACTTCCTGTTTCCTTCATTGCTGGTATGGCGTGTTGTTTTTGTTTTGTGTGTGTTTTCTCAATCAGAGCCACAGGTGAAGCGCATCCGGACCGGGCTTGTGGCGTATTCCGGAGATTCCTCGGATGAGGAGGATGAGCACGGATCCTCTAAAGCAGGATGGACTCTCTGCCCGCCCCCTCGGCCAAAAACACAGACACAGCAGCCCATGCCCTTCTGGATGGCACCGTAAACACACACACACACACACACACACACACACACACACACACACACACACACACACACACACACAAACAGGTAGCATTGGGATTCATGGCCTCATCCGCTCCTAAAGACTCTCGGTGGGGATTCTGGGTCGAGGAGCCGCAGAGATCTGATCATGTGACTGATGGCAGGTCATGTGACGCTGCTGGGATTGCAGTTTTATAGGCGGCTCTGTTTTAGTTTCTTCATCTCTTTGATTTGTAATGTTTCTGTGATTCTCTTGACAATAAACACATTTACTCACAGGCTACATGTCTCCTGTTCGTTCTTCTGTCGTTCTGTGAGAAGGAACGATATCCTCTGGTCACGCTCAGCCAATCAACTCATAATTCCCAGTTTATAACTCATAATTCCCAGTTTATAACTCACAATTCCCAGTTTATAACCCGTAATTCCCAGTTTATGACCCGTAATTCCCAGTTTATAACTCACAATTCCCAGTTTATAACTCGCAATTCCCAGTTTATAATCTGTAATTCCCAGTTTATAACTCACAATTCCCAGTTTATAATCTGTAATTCCCAGTTTATAACTCACAATTCCCATTTTATAACTCATAATTCCCAGTTTATAACTCATAATTCCAGTTTATAACTCACAATTCCCAGTTTATAATCTGTAATTCCCAGTTTATAACTCACAATTCCCAGTTTATAATCTGTAATTCCCAGTTTATAACTCACAATTCCCATTTTATAACTCATAATTCCCAGTTTATAACTCATAATTCCCAGTTTATAACTCACAATTCCCAGTTTATAACTCATAATTCCCAGTTTATAACTCGCAATTCCCAGTTTATAATTTACAGTTCTGACACTTTCTTGTAATTCCCAGTTTATAACTCACAATTCCCAGTTTATAACTCACAATTCCCAGTTTATAACTCATAATTCCCAGTTTATAACTCATAATTCCCAGTTTATAACTCACAATTCCCAGTTTATAACTCACAATTCCCAGTTTATAACTCACAATTCCCAGTTTATAATCTGTAATTCCCAGTTTATAACTCACAATTCCCATTTTATAACTCATAATTCCCAGTTTATAACTCACAATTCCCAGTTTATAACCCGTAATTCCCAGTTTATAACTCGCAATTCCCAGTTTATAATTTACAATTCTGACACTTTCTTGTAATTCCCAGTTTATAACTCACAATTCCCAGTTTATAACTCATAATTCCCAGTTTATAACTCACAATTCCCAGTTTATAACTCACAATTCCCGGTTTATAACTCACAATTCCCAGTTTATAATCTGCAATTCCCAGTTTATAACTCACAATTCCCATTTTATAACTCATAATTCCCAGTTTATAACTCATAATTCCCAGTTTATAACTCACAATTCCCAGTTTATAACCCGTAATTCCCAGTTTATGACCCGTAATTCCCAGTTTATAACTCACAATTCCCAGTTTATAACTCGCAATTCCCAGTTTATAATCTGTAATTCCCAGTTTATAACTCATAATTCCCAGTTTATAACTCATAATTCCCAGTTTATAACTCACAATTCCCAGTTTATAATCTGTAATTCCCAGTTTATAACTCACAATTCCCATTTTATAACTCATAATTCCCAGTTTATAACTCATAATTCCCAGTTTATAACTCACAATTCCCAGTTTATAACCCGTAATTCCCAGTTTATGACCCGTAATTCCCAGTTTATAACTCACAATTCCCAGTTTATAACTCGCAATTCCCAGTTTATAATCTGTAATTCCCAGTTTATAACTCATAATTCCCAGTTTATAACTCGCAATTCCCAGTTTATAATTTACAATTCTGACACTTTCTTGTAATTCCCAGGTTATAACTCACAATTCCGTTTTTAGCTCATAATTCCCAGTTTATAACTCGCAATTCCCAGTTTATAACTCACAATTCCCAGTTTATAACCGGTAATTCCCAGTTTATAACTCATAATTCCCAGTTTATAACTCATAATTCCCAGTTTATAATTTACAATTCTGACACTTTCTTGTTATTCCCAGTTTATAACTCACAATTCCCAGTTTTTAACTCATAATTCCCATTTTATAACTCGCAATTCCCAGTTTATAACTCATAATTCCCAGTAACTCACAATTCCCAGTTTATAACCCGTAATTCCCAGTTTATAACTCATAATTCCCAGTTTATAATTTACAATTCTGACACTTTCTTGTAATTCCCAGTTTATAACTCACAATTCCCAGTTTTTAACTCATAATTCCCAGTTTATAACTCACCATTCCGTTTATAACTCACAATTCCCAGTTTATAATTCATAATTCCCGGTTTATAATTTACAGTTCTGACACTTTCTTGTAATTCCCAGTTTATAACTCACCATTCCGTTTATAACTCACAATTCCCAGTTTATTACTCATAATTCCCAGTTTATAACTTGCAATTCCCAGTTTATAACTAACAATTCCCAGTTTATAACTCGCAATTCCCAGTTTATAACTCACAATTCCCAGTTTAACTAATAATTCCCAGTTTATACCTCGCAATTCCCAGTTTATAACTAACAATTCCCAGTTTATAACTCGCAATTCCCAGTTTATAACTCGCAATTCCCAGTTTACAACCCGTAATTCCCAGTTTATAACTCATAATTCCCGGTTTATAATTTACATTTCTGACACTTTCTTGTAATTCCCAGTTTATAACTCACAATTCCCAGTTTATTACTCATAATTCCCAGTTTGTAACTCACAATTCCCAGTTTATAACTAACAATTCCCAGTTTATAACTCATAATTCCCAGTTTATAACTCGCAATTCCCAGTTTACAACAATTCTGACTTTTCTCACGATTCCTGGTTTATAAATTGGGGTCCTGGCTCATCATTGTTATGGTTGGTAATGGTATCATTGTCATTAGTGCTGTTATAATCTGTTGCTCCCTGATCCTCTTTGATTCAAGCACACACTCAGTCACAGTTGACACACACAGTGCTTGTGAATTAAATCTTTTATTGAACACTATCAGCTGAAGACGGGATGTTTCCGTGATTTCCCGGCTCACATGACGTGTCCGTGATGTCATAGATGAAGTCGGCGGGGAGCGAGTGGTGCGGGATGCGGCTGAGCTGCTCGTCGTGTGAGCGCAGAGTCCAGAGCTTCTCCAGCTCATACGTGTGTCTGGTGTCCGGCAGCATGAGGTGAAGAACCACCGGTCCTGCGGAGATCAGAACACGGGTCAGTCACGCCACACGCGGGTCAGTCTCGCCACACGCGGGTCAGTCTCGCCACACGCGGGTCAGTCTCGCCACACGCGGGTCAGTCACGCCACACGCGGGTCAGTCACGCCACACGCGGGTCAGTCTCGCCACAAACGGTTCAGTCTCGCCACACGCGGGTCAGTCGCGCCATACACGGGTCCTGCGGAGATCAGAACACGGGTCAGTCACAGCACACGCGGGTCCTGCGGCGATCAGAACACGGTTCAGTCGCGCCACACACGCGGGTCAGTCGCGCCACACACGCGGGTCAGTCGCGCCACACACGCGGGTCAGTCGCGCCACACACGCGGGTCCTGCGGAGATCAGAACGCGTGTCAGTCACGCCACACACGGGTCCTGCGGAGATCAGAACGCCGGTCAGTCACGCCACACGCGGGTCCTGCGGAGATCAGAATGCGGGTCAGTCGCGCCACACGCGGGTCCTGCGGAGATCAGAACGCCGGTCAGTCACGCCACGCGCGGGTCCTGCGGAGATCAGAACGCGGGTCAGTCAAGCTAAACGCGGGTCCTGCGGAGATCAGAACGCGGGTCAGTCACGGCACACGCGGGTCCTGCGGAGATCAGAACGCGGGTCAGTCACGCCACACGCGGGTCCTGCGGAGATCAGAACGCCGGTCAGTCACGGCACACACGGGTCCTGCGGAGATCAGAACGCCGGTCAGTCACGCCACACGCGGGTCCTGCGGAGATCAGAACGCGGGTCAGTCACGGCACACGCGGGTCCTGCAGAGATCAGAACGCCGGTCAGTCACGCCACACGCGGGTCCTGCGGAGATCAGAACGCCGGTCAGTCACGCCACACGCGGGTCCTGCGGAGATCAGAACGCGGGTCAGTCACGCCACACACGGGTCCTGCGGAGATCAGAACACGGGTCAGTCACAGCACACGCGGGTCCTGCGGCGATCAGAACACGGTTCAGTCGCGCCACACACGCGGGTCAGTCGCGCCACACACGCGGGTCAGTCGCGCCACACACGCGGGTCAGTCGCGCCACACACGCGGGTCAGTCGCGCCACACACGCGGGTCAGTCGCGCCACACACGCGGGTCAGTCGCGCCACACACGCGGGTCAGTCGCGCCACACACGCGGGTCAGTCGCGCCACACGCGGGTCCTGCGGAGATCAGAACGCGTGTCAGTCACGCCACACGCGGGTCCTGCGGAGATCAGAACGCCGGTCAGTCACGCCACACGCGGGTCCTGCGGAGATCAGAACGCGGGTCAGTCACGCCACGCGCGGGTCCTGCGGAGATCAGAACGCCGGTCAGTCACGCCACGCGCGGGTCCTGCGGAGATCAGAACACGGGTCAGTCACGCCACACGCGGGTCCTGCGGAGATCAGAACGCGGGTCAGTCACGGCACGCGCGGGTCCTGCGGAGATCAGAACGCCGGTCAGTCACGCCACACGCGGGTCCTGCGGAGATCAGAACGCGGGTCAGTCACGGCACATGCGGGTCCTGCGGAGATCAGAACGCGGGTCAGTCACGGCACACGCGGGTCCTGCGGAGATCAGAACGCCGGTCAGTCACGCCACACACGGGTCCTGCGGAGATCAGAACACGGGTCAGTCACGCCACACACGGGTCCTGCGGAGATCAGAACGCGGGTCAGTCACGGCACACGCGGGTCCTGCGGAGATCAGAACGCGGGTCAGTCACGGCACACGCGGGTCCTGCGGAGATCAGAACGCGGGTCAGTCACGCCACACACGGGTCAGTCACGCCACACACGGGTCCTGCGGAGATCAGAACACGGGTCAGTCACGCCACACGCGGGTCAGTCACGCCACACGGGTCCTGCGGAGATCAGAACGCGGGTCAGTCACGCCACACACGGGTCCTGCGGAGATCAGAACGCGGGTCAGTCACGCCACACACGGGTCCTGCGGAGATCAGAACGTGGGTCAGTCACGCCACACACGGGTCCTGCGGAGATCAGAACACGGGTCAGTCACGGCACACGCGGGTCAGTCACGGCACACGCGGGTCAGTCTCGCCACAAGCGGTTCAGTCTCGCCACACGCGGGTCAGTCACGCCACACGCGGGTCAGTCACGCCACACGCGGGTCCTGCGGAGATCAGAACGCGGGTCAGTCACGCCACACACGGGTCCTGCGGAGATCAGAACACGGGTCAGTCACGCCACACGCGGGTCCTGCGGAGATCAGAACGCGGGTCAGTCTCGCCACAAACAGTTCAGTCACGCCACACGCGGGTCCTGCGGAGATCAGAGCGCGGGTCAGTCTCGCCACAAACAGTTCAGTCACGCCACACGCGGGTCCTGCGGAGATCAGAACGCGGGTCAGTCATGCCACACACGGGTCCTGCGGAGATCAGAACGCGGGTCAGTCACGCCACACACGGGTCCTGCGGAGATCAGAACGCGGGTCAGTCACGCCACACGCGGGTCCTGCGGAGATCAGAACGGCGGTCAGTCACGCCACACGCGGGTCCTGCGGAGATCAGAACGCGGGTCAGTCACGCCACACACGGGTCCTGCGGAGATCAGAACGCGGGTCAGTCATGCCACACACGGGTCCTGCGGAGATCAGAACGCGGGTCAGTCACGCCACACGCGGGTCCTGCGGAGATCAGAACGCGGGTCAGTCATGCCACACGCGGGTCCTGCGGAGATCAGAACGCGGGTCAGTCATGCCACACGCGGGTCCTGCGGAGATCAGAACGCGGGTCAGTCACGCCACACACGGGTCCTGCGGAGATCAGAACGCGGGTCAGTCACGCCACACACGGGTCCTGCGGAGATCAGAACACAGGTCAGTCACGCCACACACGGGTCCTGCGGAGATCAGAACACGGGTCAGTCACGCCACACACGGGTCCTGCGGAGATCAGAACACGGGTCAGTCACGCCACACACGGGTCCTGCGGAGATCAGAACACGGGTCAGTCACGCCACACACGGGTCCTGCGGAGATCAGAACACGGGTCAGTCACGCCACACACGGGTCCTGCGGAGATCAGAACACGGGTCAGTCACGCCACACACGGGTCCTGCGGAGATCAGAACGCGGGTCAGTCACGGCACAGGCGGGTCCTGCGGAGATCAGAACACGGGTCAGTCACGCCACACACGGGTCCTGCGGAGATCAGAACGCGGGTCAGTCACGGCACACGCGGGTCCTGCGGAGATCAGAACGCGGGTCAGTCACGCCACACACGGGTCAGTCACGGCACACGCGGGTCCTGCGGAGATCAGAACGCGGGTCAGTCACGCCACACACGGGTCAGTCACGCCACACACGGGTCCTGCGGAGATCAGAACACGGGTCAGTCACGCCACACGCGGGTCAGTCACGCCACACGGGTCCTGCGGAGATCAGAACGCGGGTCAGTCACGGCACACGCGGGTCCTGCGGAGATCAGAATGCGGGTCAGGCACGCCACACACGGGTCCTGCGGAGATCAGAACACGGGTCAGTCACGCCACACGGGTCCTGCGGAGATCAGAACGCGGGTCAGTCACGCCACACACGGGTCCTGCGGAGATCAGAACACGGGTCAGGCCCGCCACACACGGGTCCTGCGGAGATCAGAACACGGGTCAGTCACGCCACACGGGTCCTGCGGAGATCAGAACGCGGGTCAGTCACGCCACACACGGGTCCTGCGGAGATCAGAACGCGGGTCAGTCACGCCACACACGGGTCCTGCGGAGATCAGAACGTGGGTCAGTCACGCCACACACGGGTCCTGCGGAGATCAGAACACGGGTCAGTCACGGCACACGCGGGTCAGTCACGGCACACGCGGGTCAGTCACGGCACACGCGGGTCAGTCTCGCCACACGCGGGTCAGTCACGCCACACGCGGGTCAGTCACGCCACACGCGGGTCCTGCGGAGATCAGAACGCGGGTCAGTCACGCCACACACGGGTCCTGCGGAGATCAGAACACGGGTCAGTCACGCCACACGCGGGTCCTGCGGAGATCAGAACGCGGGTCAGTCTCGCCACAAACAGTTCAGTCACGCCACACGCGGGTCCTGCGGAGATCAGAGCGCGGGTCAGTCTCGCCACAAACAGTTCAGTCACGCCACACGCGGGTCCTGCGGAGATCAGAACGCGGGTCAGTCTCGCCACAAACAGTTCAGTCACGCCACACGCGGGTCCTGCGGAGATCAGAACGCGGGTCAGTCTCGCCACAAACAGTTCAGTCACGCCACACGCGGGTCCTGCGGAGATCAGAACGCGGGTCAGTCTCGCCACAAACAGTTCAGTCACGCCACACGCGGGTCCTGCGGAGATCAGAACGCGGGTCAGTCTCGCCACAAACAGTTCAGTCACGCCACACGCGGGTCAGTCACGCCACACGCGGGTCAGGTCACACACTCAAACTCACAGGCTACCAACCGAAGTCGATGCACTTCCAGTCGTCACAGTCCCGCCCCTCCAGCCGAACGTGCCGCTCCTCGTCCTTACGCAGGAACTTGAACTGCAGGTGTAAAGAGTGTAAATGAGAACCTGAGAGACTCAACAGTGTTCTGACCGGATCTATGGAAGCGCATTTGATGCGAATGAAAGGAAAAAAGGTAATTGTGACTCTTGCAATTCCCAGTTTATATCTCGTAATTTACTTAAAACTTATAATTCTGAAACTTTCAGACCCGTAATTGCCAGTTTATTACTCGTAATTCTGACTTTTTCATGTAATTAAGACTTCATTTCTCACACTTTCTGGTAATTTAACTTGCAATTTCCAGTTTATAACTCGCAATTCGACACTTTCTTATAATTCCCAATTTATTACTCGTATTTCAGTTTATAACTCGCATTTCCCAGTTTACAACTTGGAGTTCCCATCTTATAATTCGCAATTCAGATTTTATTTCTCGCCATTCCCAGTTTATAACTCGTATTTTCCAGTTCATAACTCGCAATTCTGACTTCTTCTTGTAATTCCCAGTTTATTACTTCTAAATTTCCATTTTATAATTCGCAATTCAGACTTTATTTCTCGCAATTCCCAGTTTATAACTCACATTTCCCAGGTCATAACTCGCATTTCCCAGTTCATAACTCACAATTCGCAGTTTATGACTCGCATTTCCCAGTTTATAATCTGTAATTCCCAGTTTATAACTCACAATTCCCATTTTATAACTCATAATTCCCAGTTTATAACTCATAATTCCCAGTTTATAACTCACAATTCCCAGTTTATAACCCGTAATTCCCAGTTTATAACTCGCAATTCCCAGTTTATAATTTACAATTCTGACACTTTCTTGTAATTCCCAGTTTATAACTCACAATTCCCAGTTTATAACTCATAATTCCCAGTTTATAACTCACAATTCCCAGTTTATAACTCACAATTCCCGGTTTATAACTCACAATTCCCAGTTTATAATCTGCAATTCCCAGTTTATAACTCACAATTCCCATTTTATAACTCATAATTCCCAGTTTATAACTCATAATTCCCAGTTTATAACTCACAATTCCCAGTTTATAACCCGTAATTCCCAGTTTATGACCCGTAATTCCCAGTTTATAACTCACAATTCCCAGTTTATAACTCGCAATTCCCAGTTTATAATCTGTAATTCCCAGTTTATAACTCATAATTCCCAGTTTATAACTCATAATTCCCAGTTTATAACTCACAATTCCCAGTTTATAATCTGTAATTCCCAGTTTATAACTCACAATTCCCATTTTATAACTCATAATTCCCAGTTTATAACTCATAATTCCCAGTTTATAACTCACAATTCCCAGTTTATAACCCGTAATTCCCAGTTTATGACCCGTAATTCCCAGTTTATAACTCACAATTCCCAGTTTATAACTCGCAATTCCCAGTTTATAATCTGTAATTCCCAGTTTATAACTCATAATTCCCAGTTTATAACTCGCAATTCCCAGTTTATAATTTACAATTCTGACACTTTCTTGTAATTCCCAGGTTATAACTCACAATTCCGTTTTTAGCTCATAATTCCCAGTTTATAACTCGCAATTCCCAGTTTATAACTCACAATTCCCAGTTTATAACCGGTAATTCCCAGTTTATAACTCATAATTCCCAGTTTATAACTCATAATTCCCAGTTTATAATTTACAATTCTGACACTTTCTTGTTATTCCCAGTTTATAACTCACAATTCCCAGTTTTTAACTCATAATTCCCATTTTATAACTCGCAATTCCCAGTTTATAACTCATAATTCCCAGTAACTCACAATTCCCAGTTTATAACCCGTAATTCCCAGTTTATAACTCATAATTCCCAGTTTATAATTTACAATTCTGACACTTTCTTGTAATTCCCAGTTTATAACTCACAATTCCCAGTTTTTAACTCATAATTCCCAGTTTATAACTCACCATTCCGTTTATAACTCACAATTCCCAGTTTATAATTCATAATTCCCGGTTTATAATTTACAGTTCTGACACTTTCTTGTAATTCCCAGTTTATAACTCACCATTCCGTTTATAACTCACAATTCCCAGTTTATTACTCATAATTCCCAGTTTATAACTTGCAATTCCCAGTTTATAACTAACAATTCCCAGTTTATAACTCGCAATTCCCAGTTTATAACTCACAATTCCCAGTTTAACTAATAATTCCCAGTTTATACCTCGCAATTCCCAGTTTATAACTAACAATTCCCAGTTTATAACTCGCAATTCCCAGTTTATAACTCGCAATTCCCAGTTTACAACCCGTAATTCCCAGTTTATAACTCATAATTCCCGGTTTATAATTTACATTTCTGACACTTTCTTGTAATTCCCAGTTTATAACTCACAATTCCCAGTTTATTACTCATAATTCCCAGTTTGTAACTCACAATTCCCAGTTTATAACTAACAATTCCCAGTTTATAACTCATAATTCCCAGTTTATAACTCGCAATTCCCAGTTTACAACAATTCTGACTTTTCTCACGATTCCTGGTTTATAAATTGGGGTCCTGGCTCATCATTGTTATGGTTGGTAATGGTATCATTGTCATTAGTGCTGTTATAATCTGTTGCTCCCTGATCCTCTTTGATTCAAGCACACACTCAGTCACAGTTGACACACACAGTGCTTGTGAATTAAATCTTTTATTGAACACTATCAGCTGAAGACGGGATGTTTCCGTGATTTCCCGGCTCACATGACGTGTCCGTGATGTCATAGATGAAGTCGGCGGGGAGCGAGTGGTGCGGGATGCGGCTGAGCTGCTCGTCGTGTGAGCGCAGAGTCCAGAGCTTCTCCAGCTCATACGTGTGTCTGGTGTCCGGCAGCATGAGGTGAAGAACCACCGGTCCTGCGGAGATCAGAACACGGGTCAGTCACGCCACACGCGGGTCAGTCTCGCCACACGCGGGTCAGTCTCGCCACACGCGGGTCAGTCTCGCCACACGCGGGTCAGTCACGCCACACGCGGGTCAGTCACGCCACACGCGGGTCAGTCTCGCCACAAACGGTTCAGTCTCGCCACACGCGGGTCAGTCGCGCCATACACGGGTCCTGCGGAGATCAGAACACGGGTCAGTCACAGCACACGCGGGTCCTGCGGCGATCAGAACACGGTTCAGTCGCGCCACACACGCGGGTCAGTCGCGCCACACACGCGGGTCAGTCGCGCCACACACGCGGGTCAGTCGCGCCACACACGCGGGTCCTGCGGAGATCAGAACGCGTGTCAGTCACGCCACACACGGGTCCTGCGGAGATCAGAACGCCGGTCAGTCACGCCACACGCGGGTCCTGCGGAGATCAGAATGCGGGTCAGTCGCGCCACACGCGGGTCCTGCGGAGATCAGAACGCCGGTCAGTCACGCCACGCGCGGGTCCTGCGGAGATCAGAACGCGGGTCAGTCAAGCTAAACGCGGGTCCTGCGGAGATCAGAACGCGGGTCAGTCACGGCACACGCGGGTCCTGCGGAGATCAGAACGCGGGTCAGTCACGCCACACGCGGGTCCTGCGGAGATCAGAACGCCGGTCAGTCACGGCACACACGGGTCCTGCGGAGATCAGAACGCCGGTCAGTCACGCCACACGCGGGTCCTGCGGAGATCAGAACGCGGGTCAGTCACGGCACACGCGGGTCCTGCAGAGATCAGAACGCCGGTCAGTCACGCCACACGCGGGTCCTGCGGAGATCAGAACGCCGGTCAGTCACGCCACACGCGGGTCCTGCGGAGATCAGAACGCGGGTCAGTCACGCCACACACGGGTCCTGCGGAGATCAGAACACGGGTCAGTCACAGCACACGCGGGTCCTGCGGCGATCAGAACACGGTTCAGTCGCGCCACACACGCGGGTCAGTCGCGCCACACACGCGGGTCAGTCGCGCCACACACGCGGGTCAGTCGCGCCACACACGCGGGTCAGTCGCGCCACACACGCGGGTCAGTCGCGCCACACACGCGGGTCAGTCGCGCCACACACGCGGGTCAGTCGCGCCACACACGCGGGTCAGTCGCGCCACACGCGGGTCCTGCGGAGATCAGAACGCGTGTCAGTCACGCCACACGCGGGTCCTGCGGAGATCAGAACGCCGGTCAGTCACGCCACACGCGGGTCCTGCGGAGATCAGAACGCGGGTCAGTCACGCCACGCGCGGGTCCTGCGGAGATCAGAACGCCGGTCAGTCACGCCACGCGCGGGTCCTGCGGAGATCAGAACACGGGTCAGTCACGCCACACGCGGGTCCTGCGGAGATCAGAACGCGGGTCAGTCACGGCACGCGCGGGTCCTGCGGAGATCAGAACGCCGGTCAGTCACGCCACACGCGGGTCCTGCGGAGATCAGAACGCGGGTCAGTCACGGCACATGCGGGTCCTGCGGAGATCAGAACGCGGGTCAGTCACGGCACACGCGGGTCCTGCGGAGATCAGAACGCCGGTCAGTCACGCCACACACGGGTCCTGCGGAGATCAGAACACGGGTCAGTCACGCCACACACGGGTCCTGCGGAGATCAGAACGCGGGTCAGTCACGGCACACGCGGGTCCTGCGGAGATCAGAACGCGGGTCAGTCACGGCACACGCGGGTCCTGCGGAGATCAGAACGCGGGTCAGTCACGCCACACACGGGTCAGTCACGCCACACACGGGTCCTGCGGAGATCAGAACACGGGTCAGTCACGCCACACGCGGGTCAGTCACGCCACACGGGTCCTGCGGAGATCAGAACGCGGGTCAGTCACGCCACACACGGGTCCTGCGGAGATCAGAACGCGGGTCAGTCACGCCACACACGGGTCCTGCGGAGATCAGAACGTGGGTCAGTCACGCCACACACGGGTCCTGCGGAGATCAGAACACGGGTCAGTCACGGCACACGCGGGTCAGTCACGGCACACGCGGGTCAGTCTCGCCACAAGCGGTTCAGTCTCGCCACACGCGGGTCAGTCACGCCACACGCGGGTCAGTCACGCCACACGCGGGTCCTGCGGAGATCAGAACGCGGGTCAGTCACGCCACACACGGGTCCTGCGGAGATCAGAACACGGGTCAGTCACGCCACACGCGGGTCCTGCGGAGATCAGAACGCGGGTCAGTCTCGCCACAAACAGTTCAGTCACGCCACACGCGGGTCCTGCGGAGATCAGAGCGCGGGTCAGTCTCGCCACAAACAGTTCAGTCACGCCACACGCGGGTCCTGCGGAGATCAGAACGCGGGTCAGTCATGCCACACACGGGTCCTGCGGAGATCAGAACGCGGGTCAGTCACGCCACACACGGGTCCTGCGGAGATCAGAACGCGGGTCAGTCACGCCACACGCGGGTCCTGCGGAGATCAGAACGGCGGTCAGTCACGCCACACGCGGGTCCTGCGGAGATCAGAACGCGGGTCAGTCACGCCACACACGGGTCCTGCGGAGATCAGAACGCGGGTCAGTCATGCCACACACGGGTCCTGCGGAGATCAGAACGCGGGTCAGTCACGCCACACGCGGGTCCTGCGGAGATCAGAACGCGGGTCAGTCATGCCACACGCGGGTCCTGCGGAGATCAGAACGCGGGTCAGTCATGCCACACGCGGGTCCTGCGGAGATCAGAACGCGGGTCAGTCACGCCACACACGGGTCCTGCGGAGATCAGAACGCGGGTCAGTCACGCCACACACGGGTCCTGCGGAGATCAGAACACAGGTCAGTCACGCCACACACGGGTCCTGCGGAGATCAGAACACGGGTCAGTCACGCCACACACGGGTCCTGCGGAGATCAGAACACGGGTCAGTCACGCCACACACGGGTCCTGCGGAGATCAGAACACGGGTCAGTCACGCCACACACGGGTCCTGCGGAGATCAGAACACGGGTCAGTCACGCCACACACGGGTCCTGCGGAGATCAGAACACGGGTCAGTCACGCCACACACGGGTCCTGCGGAGATCAGAACGCGGGTCAGTCACGGCACAGGCGGGTCCTGCGGAGATCAGAACACGGGTCAGTCACGCCACACACGGGTCCTGCGGAGATCAGAACGCGGGTCAGTCACGGCACACGCGGGTCCTGCGGAGATCAGAACGCGGGTCAGTCACGCCACACACGGGTCAGTCACGGCACACGCGGGTCCTGCGGAGATCAGAACGCGGGTCAGTCACGCCACACACGGGTCAGTCACGCCACACACGGGTCCTGCGGAGATCAGAACACGGGTCAGTCACGCCACACGCGGGTCAGTCACGCCACACGGGTCCTGCGGAGATCAGAACGCGGGTCAGTCACGGCACACGCGGGTCCTGCGGAGATCAGAATGCGGGTCAGGCACGCCACACACGGGTCCTGCGGAGATCAGAACACGGGTCAGTCACGCCACACGGGTCCTGCGGAGATCAGAACGCGGGTCAGTCACGCCACACACGGGTCCTGCGGAGATCAGAACACGGGTCAGGCCCGCCACACACGGGTCCTGCGGAGATCAGAACACGGGTCAGTCACGCCACACGGGTCCTGCGGAGATCAGAACGCGGGTCAGTCACGCCACACACGGGTCCTGCGGAGATCAGAACGCGGGTCAGTCACGCCACACACGGGTCCTGCGGAGATCAGAACGTGGGTCAGTCACGCCACACACGGGTCCTGCGGAGATCAGAACACGGGTCAGTCACGGCACACGCGGGTCAGTCACGGCACACGCGGGTCAGTCACGGCACACGCGGGTCAGTCTCGCCACACGCGGGTCAGTCACGCCACACGCGGGTCAGTCACGCCACACGCGGGTCCTGCGGAGATCAGAACGCGGGTCAGTCACGCCACACACGGGTCCTGCGGAGATCAGAACACGGGTCAGTCACGCCACACGCGGGTCCTGCGGAGATCAGAACGCGGGTCAGTCTCGCCACAAACAGTTCAGTCACGCCACACGCGGGTCCTGCGGAGATCAGAGCGCGGGTCAGTCTCGCCACAAACAGTTCAGTCACGCCACACGCGGGTCCTGCGGAGATCAGAACGCGGGTCAGTCTCGCCACAAACAGTTCAGTCACGCCACACGCGGGTCCTGCGGAGATCAGAACGCGGGTCAGTCTCGCCACAAACAGTTCAGTCACGCCACACGCGGGTCCTGCGGAGATCAGAACGCGGGTCAGTCTCGCCACAAACAGTTCAGTCACGCCACACGCGGGTCCTGCGGAGATCAGAACGCGGGTCAGTCTCGCCACAAACAGTTCAGTCACGCCACACGCGGGTCAGTCACGCCACACGCGGGTCAGGTCACACACTCAAACTCACAGGCTACCAACCGAAGTCGATGCACTTCCAGTCGTCACAGTCCCGCCCCTCCAGCCGAACGTGCCGCTCCTCGTCCTTACGCAGGAACTTGAACTGCAGGTGTAAAGAGTGTAAATGAGAACCTGAGAGACTCAACAGTGTTCTGACCGGATCTATGGAAGCGCATTTGATGCGAATGAAAGGAAAAAAGGTAATTGTGACTCTTGCAATTCCCAGTTTATATCTCGTAATTTACTTAAAACTTATAATTCTGAAACTTTCAGACCCGTAATTGCCAGTTTATTACTCGTAATTCTGACTTTTTCATGTAATTAAGACTTCATTTCTCACACTTTCTGGTAATTTAACTTGCAATTTCCAGTTTATAACTCGCAATTCGACACTTTCTTATAATTCCCAATTTATTACTCGTATTTCAGTTTATAACTCGCATTTCCCAGTTTACAACTTGGAGTTCCCATCTTATAATTCGCAATTCAGATTTTATTTCTCGCCATTCCCAGTTTATAACTCGTATTTTCCAGTTCATAACTCGCAATTCTGACTTCTTCTTGTAATTCCCAGTTTATTACTTCTAAATTTCCATTTTATAATTCGCAATTCAGACTTTATTTCTCGCAATTCCCAGTTTATAACTCACATTTCCCAGGTCATAACTCGCATTTCCCAGTTCATAACTCACAATTCGCAGTTTATGACTCGCATTTCCCAGTTTACAACTTGGAATTCCCAGCTTATAATTCGCAATTCAGACTTCATTTCACGCAATTCCCAGTTTATAACATTTCCCAGTTTATAACTTGCAGTTCCCAGTTTATAACTTGCATTTCCCAGTTTATAACTTGCATTTCCCGGTTCATAACTCACATAACATAACAGTTTATTACATAACAGTTCCCAGTTCATAACTCACAATTCCCAGTTTATAACATTTCCCAGTTTATAATTCACACTTCAGACTTCATTTCTCGCAATTCCCAGTTTATAACATTTCAAAGTTTCTAACTCGTAATTCCCAGTTTATGACTCGCATTTCCCAGTTTATAACTTGCAATTGAGACTTTACTTCTCGCATTTCCCAGTTTACAACTTGGAATTTCCCGTTTATAATTTGCAATTCAGAATTCTTGCATTTCCCGTTTATAACTTGCAATTCCCAGTTTATGACCCACATTTCCCACTTTATAACTGGCAATTCCCCGTTTATAATTCGCATTTCCCAGTTCATAACTCGCAATTCCCAGTTTGTAAGTTGCAGTTCCCCTTGGTGAGCTTCCACAGATCTTGTGTTAGTGGGTGTTTTCTCACCGCTTTGAGCACAAACTCTGCCATGGCGGCGAGATGTCGCGGAGACGATCCGCTCACGATGATCATGTGATCCGTGTACCTGAGCTCCGGCGCGACTCTGATCACACAGATGTCCAGAGCATTCTCCTGCCTCAGGACGGAGACCAGCAGACCCACATCAAACCCTGCACACACAACACACACATCAAACCCTGCACACACACAACACACACATCAAACCCTGCACACACACACACACACACACACACACAACACACACACACATCAAACCCTGCACACACACAACACACACACACAGACATCAAACCCTGCACACAACACACACACACATCAAACCCTGCACACAACACACACACACATCAAACCCTGCACACAACACACACACACACACACACACACAACACTCACACACATTGTTTCAGACAGTCTGTCAGTAATCTCTCTTATAGTCATGTTCATTTCCCCAACTTTGGTCATGTACATTTCCCCAACTTTTTGAACACTGATCAGTTCATAGCAAAATGGAAGTAGACAGTTCTTAGGCACAGTGTGTGCACCCATGGCCAGAGTTTAAAAGTATGTTTCAGTTTTTAAAAAAAAATCAAGATTAGTTTAGTTGGCATACACTTGGTGCATGTCTTAAAAATATATTAAAAATATAAACGTCTGGGAGAAAGAGAATGATAAAGTTGTGAGAATATCAGATGTGTATCAGTGTATTGGATCCGTGCATTCGGCCTTAAAGTGACAGCAGCTTTGTAACTTTTCTACAAGTATTTAAATGAGTTTAAGTTAGTCGTCTGCTAGTGTGTCAGATGGAGCGTCACTGACTGGCTTAAACCATGATGGCATAATGTGCATTTATACAACTATAATACAATAATGCGGCGACATAAAGAAGGACATTTACTTTCGAAAACAAATACTTCTGTACTTTTACAAGAGTAAAAATCTGTTTTTACAACTTTCACTTGTAGCGGAGTAATATTAGACCAGCAGTACTTTTACTTTTACTCAAGTAATGAAGTTGTGTACTTTGTCCACCTCTGCCCTGCACACACAACACCACACACACACTGAAACCCTGCACACACAACACAACAACACACACTGAAACCCTGCACACACAACACCACACACACACTGAAACCCTGCACACACAACACAACAACACACAATCAAACCCTGCACACACAACACACACACTCAAACCCTGCACACACAACACACAAACACACACAATCAAACCCTGCACACACCACACAACAACACACACTCAAACCCTGCGCACACAATATTGTTATATTGCATTTCTGTCAATAGATCCGCATAAATACTACACCCTGCACCTTTAATGAGAGGCTCACCTTGAGTTGTGCTGGTGTGTGTGTGTCCCGCGGGTGTTGTGCTGTTTTCAGCCTCGCTTGTGTAGTTTCGAGCTGTTGTTGTGAGAGAGTGTGTGTGTGTGTCTGTTGTTCCATCATGTGTGTGTTTCTGCTGTAAAGGCTGAAAACATCGTGAGCCTGTCGCTCTGAGCAGCGTCCTGTGAGGGGCTTTAGACAGCAGACTGCGCGCTAAGATCATTGCGTGTGTGTGTGTGTGTGTGTGTGTGTGTGTGTGTGTGTGTGTTTATATGGAGTTTATTCGAGGAAGCACATATTTTAGGATCCTCACGCGCTCTCTCTCTCTCTCTCTCGTGCTCTTGTGCGGCTGCGCACATGTGACTTAGTGGCGCCCTCTGCAGGCCCGGATGTGCGTCATGCTTTAGTCTCACAACACAAAGCATCATTTCGACACACACACAGAGATTCTGCCAGTGTCGTGTTAATCTTGAGTATCTATAGAGTAGTGTTGATCCTTCATATCTCACAAGAGTCTTTAGTTTATCACATTTATAAAAGATAGATACACTGAACCGATTCTTTCTGAAAACAGCCGAGTCTGTGGAGGCGTGCAGTGGGCGGAGCTAAAGAGAGAACACACACACACACACCCTCACTCTCACACAAATTCACTCACTCTCGCTCACACACACCCTCACTCTCGCTCCCTCACAGACACTCACTCTCGCTCACACACACTCACTCACAGACAGTCACTCTCACACACACTCACAGACACTCACTCTCGCTCACACACTCACTCACAGACAGTCACTCTCACACACACTCACAGACACTCACTCTCGCTCACACAATCACTCACAGACACTCACTCTCACACACACTCACAGACACTCACTCTCGCTCACACAATCACTCACAGACACTCACTCTCGCTCACACAATCACTCACAGACACTCACTCTCACACAATCACTCACAGACACTCACTCTCGCTCACACAATCACTCACAGACACTCACTCTCACAGACACTCACTCTCGCTCACACAATCACTCACAGACACTCACTCTCACAGACACTCACTCTCGCTCACACAATCACTCACAGACACTCACTCTCACAGACACTCACTCTCGCTCACACAATCACTCACAGACACTCACTCTCGCTCACACAATCACTCACAGACACTCACTCTCACACAATCACTCACAGACACTCACTCTCACACAATCACTCACAGACACTCACTCTCACACACACTCACAGACACTCACTCTCGCTCACACAATCACTCACAGACACTCACTCTCACACAATCACTCACAGACACTCACTCTCGCTCACACAATCACTCACAGACACTCACTCTCACACAATCACTCACAGACACTCACTCTCGCTCACACAATCACTCACAGACACTCACTCTCACACACACTCACTCTCACACACACTCACAGACACTCACTCTCACACACACTCACAGACACTCACTCTCGCTCACACAATCACTCACAGACACTCACTCTCGCTCACACAATCACTCACAGACAGTCACTCTCACACACACTCACAGACACTCACTCTCGCTCACACAATCACTCACAGACACTCACTCTCGCTCACACAATCACTCACAGACACTCACTCTCACAGACACTCACTCTCACACACACTCACAGACACTCACTCTCGCTCACACAATCACTCACAGACACTCACTCTCGCTCACACAATCACTCACAGACACTCACTCTCGCATGTATATATCTCCGTTGTGGCCCATAAGAGCTCTACATAACACCTATCTGGGTCCGTCATCAACCCATACGGGCAGACCCATGTAGGCCACAAAAGCCCATCAAGAGACCGTCTGGGCCAACTGAGGACTAAATGATCTGGGTCACCATTGGGTAGCCCCAGATATGCAACCCCCTTTGGGCCACACATGGGTGTGTTGGCTGGGGAGGAGGCTGGAGACCCCTGAGTGTGAGTGAGTGTGTGTGAGTGTGAGTGAGTAGGTGTGTATGTGAGTGTGTGTGAGAGTGTGAGTGAGTTGGTGTGTATGTGAGTAAGTGTGTGTGATTGTGTGAGTGAGTGTGTATGTGTGTGTGTGTGTGTGAGAGTGAATGTGTGTATGAGTGTGTGTGTGTGAATGTGTGAGTGTATGTGTGAGTGTGTGAATGGTTGAGTGAGTGTGTGAGTGAGACTGAGATTGTGTGTGTGAAAGTGTGTGAGTTTGAGTGAGATTGAGATTATGTGTGTGTGCGAGTGTGTGTTTGAGTGTAAGTGTGTGAGTTTGATTGTGTGTGTGAGACTGAGATGAGTGTGTGTGTGTGTGTGTGAGTGTATGTTTGAGTGTGTGTGTGAGTTTGAGTGTGTGTTTGTGCGTGTGTAAGTGTGTGTGTGAGAGTCTAAGAATATATGTCTAAGTATATGTTTGAGAGTGTATGTGTAAATGTATGTTTAAGTGTGTGTGTGTGTGTGTGTGTGTGTGTGTGTGTGTGAGTTTGAGTTTGAGTGAGATTGAGAGTGTGTGAGTGAAGCGCTTTGACATGATTCATGCCTCCAGAAGAGCTTTAGATCGTTCATATTTTTCTGAATGCTGGTGTTTCTATTGCTCGTTTGTCTTCTGATTCTGTTCATTTCAGGATCATGGAGTGTGTTTAGACGTCCCTGTTCAGTTTGACAACTAGTTTTGTCAACAAGGCCGAGTTCAGCTCCGGATTTGCAGATCGTCTAATGCTGAAAGATGGAGCGGTCATGAGTCGGAACCGCAGGCCGTGAGTTAAACTTCTTCAGGTGTGTGTGTGTGTGTGTGTGTGGCTATCGGCACATCAAGTAAACACATGATCACATATAGTTAATTTATCAATGGAGCATGCGATGTGCACTTCCCACAAGTACACCTTTTAAAACGGGCAAATAAAACAAATTACGACGACATAATGAAAGTATGTAAATACATACATGCATATTAATGAAAGCAAATATATAGTTACAGTGCATATACCAGATGTCCACAGAGAGTAATTTCAGCCTCTGGATCTGATTCTGGATCATATAGTGTGTATGGCTTAATCTGATTGATAGCCATCGGTTATTTAGGACGTTTTTCCACGTTTTCCAAGGATGCCTAAAACTCTCAGGTTATATAGTTATAGTAAAACACTCAGGTTATATAGCTATAGTGAAACACTCAGGTTATTTAGTTACAGTAAAACTCAGGTTATATAGTTATAGTAAAACTCTCAGGTTATATAGTTATAGTAAAACTCTCAGGTTATATAGTTACAGTATAACTCTCAGGTTATATAGTTATAGTAAAACTCTCAGGTTATATAGTTACAGTAAAACTCAGGTTATATAGTTATAGTAAAACTCTCAGGTTATATAATTATTGTAAAACATTCTGGCTATATAGTTATAGTAAAACTCTCAGGTTATATAGTTACAGTAAAACTCACAGGTTATATAGTTACAGTAAAACTCTCAGGTTATATAGCTACAGTAAAACTCTCAGGTTATAGAGCTACAGTAAAACTCAGGTTATATAGTTACAGTAAAACTCACAGGTTATATAGTTACAGTAAAACTCACAGGTTATATAGCTACAGTAAAACTCTCAGGTTATAGAGCTACAGTAAAACTCAGGTTATATAGTTACAGTAAAACTCAGGTTATATAGCTACAGTAAAACTCTCAGGTTATATAGTTACAGTAAAACTCAGGTTATAAAGTTACAGTAAAACTCAGGTTATATAGTTACAGTAAAACTCAGGTTATAAAGTTACAGTAAAACTCTCAGGTTATATAGTTACAGTAAAACTCTCGTTTTATAGTTACAGTAAAACTCAGGTTATAAAGTTACAGTAAAACTCTCAGGTTATATATTTACAGTAAAACTCAGGTTATATAGTTACAATAAAACTCAGGTTATATAGTTACAGTAAAACTCAGGTTATAAAGTTACAGTAAAACTCTCAGGTTATACAGTTACAGTAAAACTCTCGTTTTATAGTTACAGTAAAACTCAGGTTATAAAGTTACAGTAAAACTCTCAGGTTATATATTTACAGTAAAACTCAGGTTATATAGCTACAGTAAAACTCTCAGGTTATATAGCTACAGTAAAACTCAGGTTATATAGTTACAGTAAAACTCTCAGGTTATATAGCTACAGTAAAACTCTCAGGTTATATAGCTACAGTAAAACTCAGGTTATATAGTTACAGTAAAACTCAGGTTATATAGCTACAGTAAAACTTGGGTTATATAGTTACAGTAAAACTCTCAGGTTATATAGTTACAGTAAAACTCTCAGGTTATATAGTTACAGTAAAACTCTCAGGTTATATAATTACAGTAAAACTCAGGTTATATAGTTACAGTAAAACTCTCAGGTTATATAATTATTGTAAAACACATTCAGGTTATATAGTTATAATAAAACTCTCAGGTTATCTAGTTATACTAAAACTCTCAGGTTATATAGCTACAGTAAAACACTCAGGTTATATAGTTATAGTAAAACACTCAGGTTATATAATTACAGTAAAACTCTCAGGTTATATAGTTACAGTAAATCTCAGGTTATATAGTTATAGTAAAACTCTCAGGTTATATAATTATTGTAAAACATTCAGGCTATATAGTTATAGTAAAACTCTCAGGTTATATAGTTACAGTAAAACTCACAGGTCATAAAGCTACAGTAAAACTCTCAGGTTATATAGCTACAGTAAAACTCAGGTTATATAGTTACAGTAAAACTCAGGTTATATAAGTTATAGTAAAACTCAGGCTATATAGTTACAGTAAAACTCAGGTTATAAAGTTACAGTAAAACTCTCAGGTTATATAGTTACAGTAAAACTCAGGTTATAAAGTTACAGTAAAACTCAGGTTATATAAGTTATAGTAAAACTCAGGCTATATAGTTACAGTAAAACTTAGGTTATATAGTTACAGTAAAACTCTCAGGTTATATAGTTACAGTAAAACTCTCAGGTTATATAGTTACAGTAAAACTCTCAGGTTATATAATTAAAGTAAAACTCAGGTTATATAGTTACAGTAAAACTCCAAGGTTATATAATTATTGTTAAACACTCAGGTTATATAGTTATAGTAAAACTCTCAGGTTATCTAGTTATATTAAAACTCTCAGGTTATATAGCTACTGTAAAACACTCAGGTTATATAGTTACAGTAAAACTCTCAGGTTATATTATTACAGTAAAACACTCAGGTTATATAGTTAAAGTGAAACTCTCAGGTTACATAATTACAGTAAAACTCTCAGGTTATAAAGCTACAGTAAAACTCTCAGGTTATATAGTTACAGTAAAACTCTCAGGTTATATAGCTACAGTAAAACTCTCAGGTTATAAAGTTACAGTAAAACTCTAAGGTTATATAGTTATAGTGAAACTCTCAGGTTATATAGTTATAGTGAAACTCTCAGGTTATATAGTTATAGTGAAACTCTCAGGTTATATAGTTATAGTAAAACTCAGGTTATATAGTTACAGTAAAACTCAGGTTATAAAGTTACAGTAAAACTCTCAGGTTATATAGCTACAGTAAAACTCTCAGGTTATATAGCTACAGTAAAACTCTCAGGTTATATAGTTACAGTAAAACTCTAAGGTTATATAGTTATAGTAAAACTCTCAGGTTATATAATTATTGTAAAACATTTAGGCTATATAGTTATAGTAAAACTCTCAGGTTATATAGCTACAGTAAAACTATCAGGTTATATACCTACAGTAAAACTCTCAGGTTATATAGCTACAGTAAAACTCTCAGGTTATATAGCTACAGTAAAACTCTCAGGTTATAAAGTTACAGTAAAACTCTCAGGTTATAGTTACAGTAAAACTCAGGTTATATAGTTACAGTAAAACTCTCAGGTTATATAGCTACAGTAAAACTCTCAGGTTATATAGTTACAATAAAACTCTCAGGTTATATAGTTACAGTAAAACTCTCAGGTTATATAGTTATAGTAAAACTCTCAGGTTATATAGTTACAGTAAAACTCTCAGGTTATATAGTTACAGTAAAACTCTCAGGTTATATAGTTACAGTAAAACTCTCAGGTTATATAGCTACAGTAAAACTCAGGTTATATAGTTATAGTAAAACTCAGGTTATTTAGTTACAGTAAAACTCAGGTTATATAGTTACAGTAAAACTCAGGTTATAAAGCTACAGTAAAACTCTCAGGTTATATAGTTACAGTAAAACTCTCAGGTTATATAGCTACAGTAAAACTCTCAGGTTATATAGTTACAGTAAAACTCTCAGGTTATATAGTTACAGTAAAACTCTCAGGTTATATAGCTACAGTAAAACTCAGGTTATATAGTTATAGTAAAACTCTCAGGTTAAATAGCTACAGTAAAACTCTCAGGTTATATAGCTACAGTAAAACTCAGGTTATATAGTTACAGTAAAACTCTCAGGTTATATAGTTACAGTAAAACTCTCAGGTTATATAGCTACAGTAAAACTCTCAGGTTATATAGTTACAATAAAACTCTCAGGTTATATAGTTACAGTAAAACTCTCAGGTTATATAGCTACAGTAAAACTCAGGTTATATAGTTATAGTAAAACTCAGGTTATTTAGTTACAGTAAAACTCAGGTTATATAGTTACAGTAAAACTCAGGTTATATAGCTACAGTAAAACTCTCAGGTTATATAGTTACAGTAAAACTCTCAGGTTATATAGCTACAGTAAAACTCTCAGGTTATATAGTTACAGTAAAACTCTCAGGTTATATAGCTACAGTAAAACTCTCAGGTTATATAGTTACAATAAAACTCTCAGGTTATATAGTTACAGTAAAACTCTCAGGTTATATAGTTACTGTAAAACTCTCAGGTTATATAGCTACAGTAAAACTCTCAGGTTATATAGTTACAATAAAACTCTCAGGTTATATAGTTACAGTAAAACTCTCAGGTTATATAGTTACAGTAAAACTCTCAGGTTATATAGTTACAGTAAAACTCTCAGGTTATATAGTTACAATAAAACTCAGGTTATATAGTTACAGTAAAACTCTCAGGTTATATAGTTACTGTAAAACTCTCAGGTTATATAGCTACAGTAAAACTCTCAGGTTATATAGTTACAATAAAACTCTCAGGTTATATAGTTACAGTAAAACTCTCAGGTTATATAGTTACAGTAAAACTCTAAGGTTATATAGTTACAATAAAACTCTCAGGTTATATAGTTACAGTAAAACTCTCAGGTTATATAGCTACAGTAAAACTCAGGTTATATAGTTATAGTAAAACTCAGGTTATTTAGTTACAGTAAAACTCAGGTTATATAGTTACAGTAAAACTCAGGTTATATAGCTACAGTAAAACTCTCAGGTTATATAGTTACAGTAAAACTCTCAGGTTATATAGCTACAGTAAAACTCTCAGGTTATATAGTTACAGTAAAACTCTCAGCTTATATAGTTACAGTAAAACTCTCAGGTTATATAGCTACAGTAAAACTCAGGTTATATAGTTATAGTAAAACTCTCAGGTTAAATAGCTACAGTAAAACTCTCAGGTTATATAGCTACAGTAAAACTCAGGTTATATAGTTACAGTAAAACTCTCAGGTTATATAGTTACAGTAAAACTCTCAGGTTATATAGCTACAGTAAAACTCTCAGGTTATATAGTTACAATAAAACTCTCAGGTTATATAGTTACAGTAAAACTCTCAGGTTATATAGCTACAGTAAAACTCAGGTTATATAGTTATAGTAAAACTCAGGTTATTTAGTTACAGTAAAACTCAGGTTATATAGTTACAGTAAAACTCAGGTTATATAGCTACAGTAAAACTCTCAGGTTATATAGTTACAGTAAAACTCTCAGGTTATATAGCTACAGTAAAACTCTCAGGTTATATAGTTACAGTAAAACTCTCAGGTTATATAGCTACAGTAAAACTCTCAGGTTATATAGTTACAATAAAACTCTCAGGTTATATAGTTACAGTAAAACTCTCAGGTTATATAGTTACAGTAAAACTCTCAGGTTATATAGTTACAGTAAAACTCTCAGGTTATATAGTTACAGTAAAACTCTCAGGTTATATAGTTACAATAAAACTCTCAGGTTATATAGTTACAGTAAAACTCTCAGGTTATATAGTTACTGTAAAACTCTCAGGTTATATAGCTACAGTAAAACTCTCAGGTTATATAGTTACAATAAAACTCTCAGGTTATATAGTTACAGTAAAACTCTCAGGTTATATAGTTACAGTAAAACTCTAAGGTTATATAGTTACAATAAAACTCTCAGGTTATATAGTTACAGTAAAACTCTCAGGTTATATAGCTACAGTAAAACTCAGGTTATATAGTTATAGTAAAACTCAGGTTATTTAGTTACAGTAAAACTCAGGTTATATAGTTACAGTAAAACTCAGGTTATATAGCTACAGTAAAACTCTCAGGTTATATAGTTACAGTAAAACTCTCAGGTTATATAGCTACAGTAAAACTCTCAGGTTATATAGCTACAGTAAAACTCTCAGGTTATATAGTTACAGTAAAACTCTCAGCTTATATAGTTACAGTAAAACTCTCAGGTTATATAGCTACAGTAAAACTCAGGTTATATAGTTATAGTAAAACTCTCAGGTTAAATAGCTACAGTAAAACTCTCAGGTTATATAGCTACAGTAAAACTCAGGTTATATAGTTACAGTAAAACTCTCAGGTTATATAGTTACAGTAAAACTCTCAGGTTATATAGCTACAGTAAAACTCTCAGGTTATATAGTTACAATAAAACTCTCAGGTTATATAGTTACAGTAAAACTCTCAGGTTATATAGCTACAGTAAAACTCAGGTTATATAGTTATAGTAAAACTCAGGTTATTTAGTTACAGTAAAACTCAGGTTATATAGTTACAGTAAAACTCAGGTTATATAGCTACAGTAAAACTCTCAGGTTATATAGTTACAGTAAAACTCTCAGGTTATATAGCTACAGTAAAACTCTCAGGTTATATAGTTACAGTAAAACTCTCAGGTTATATAGCTACAGTAAAACTCTCAGGTTATATAGTTACAATAAAACTCTCAGGTTATATAGTTACAGTAAAACTCTCAGGTTATATAGTTACTGTAAAACTCTCAGGTTATATAGCTACAGTAAAACTCTCAGGTTATATAGTTACAATAAAACTCTCAGGTTATATAGTTACAGTAAAACTCTCAGGTTATATAGTTACAGTAAAACTCTCAGGTTATATAGTTACAGTAAAACTCTCAGGTTATATAGTTACAATAAAACTCTCAGGTTATATAGTTACAGTAAAACTCTCAGGTTATATAGTTACTGTAAAACTCTCAGGTTATATAGCTACAGTAAAACTCTCAGGTTATATAGTTACAATAAAACTCTCAGGTTATATAGTTACAGTAAAACTCTCAGGTTATATAGTTACAGTAAAACTCTAAGGTTATATAGTTACAATAAAACTCTCAGGTTATATATTTACAGTAAAACTCTCAGGTTATATAGTTACAGTAAAACTCTCAGATTACACAGTTATAGTTATATAGTTATATTATATAGTTATATTGTGTGTTTGCGCAATCTGCTCATGTACATGTGTGTGTGATATGCGCACTACTACTGTGTGTGTGTGTGTGTGTGTGTGTGTGTGAGAGAGAGAGAGAGTGAGTGAGTGCTATATGAACAAAACAATATTTAGTTTTCAGTGATGAATGTGTACACAGACAGTCTTTATTGTAAAAGAGGTAGAGAATACAGGTGTTTCACTGTACAGAGAAAGACAGCACTGTTGATATACTCATTCAAACGGTAAATAAAGACAGCAAACACACCTCATTCAGATAACTGAGACACAAACCCAGTAAAAAAGAGAAACGCACACGCACACACACACACAAACAACAATCTTTGGATTTTTCTCTATTGCCCCCTTCACCCAAGCCAATTCTATCTGAGCTCTGAATAAACAATATAGAGCAGTGATGATGATGTTGATGATAATAATAATATAGCTATAATGAAAGCAGTCTTAATGCAGGTTAAAAAGTTCCCCTTTCAAAACCCAGATATTGCAGTAACAAAGAGTGGAAGTGTAATGTAGTGGAAATGTGAAAAATAAAACTAGAATAAAATACAAAACGGCACCTAAAAGCCATGATCTCACAAACACACACTCATCCAAACGGAGAAACGGCCTCATTCATCAAACAAAAGCTGAACTTTGAAAAGCTGTGTGAGTGTGTGTGTGTATAATATATACACACGCACATACATACACACATATATACACCGAGAGAGAAGTGTCCAAAAGTGATGTCCGGAGTAGATATTTCTTTTTAATGACCATCACAAAAATATGAGGAAAATATTAAATAAATATATTTCTCTATATTTTAAATATAAGGGAAGAACTAAATATAAAAGATATTATCTGACAAAATGATTTGGTAAAGCAGGCAATCTACAGCTACAGGTTTAATTTGACAATGCAAAACTTAAATGCACAGGAAAAACAATAAGCTGGCATTGACTACAACATAATCAGTTAATCAATTAATATTTCGTTGTATTTCTCTTTCATAATTTCTCCGTATGACAGCCTGGGACAAAAATGATGTCCCACAATTTGTCATGTTTGATTGCGTTTTCAACACAAATAAAACTATCGACTCAAAACACAACTAATTAATATGCGTACAAAATATGAATAATATTTAAATAAAGGGTGAAAATGTAAATTTCCTAGTCTGGACATCATTTTGATATATATATATATATATATATATATATATATATATATATATATATATAATATGATGTGTGTATGTATGTGTGTATATATATATATATATATATACATATATTGTGTGTATGTATAATATAAAAAAATTGTTTGGTTTTGAGTGTTTTAGGCCAAAATCTTTAGACCAAATTTTATGAACAATTTGGGACAAGAGTTTCCCACAGCTTATGTTTTATGAATGAGGCTCATTCTTATGTACATTATCGCATTGAATGGAACACGACAATTTCCGTAAGGACGGTTTTATGAGTGATTTACACTGAAAAGCTCTGCTGATGGACGAGGCTCCGATAATAACAACAAAAATAAAAAACCTAAAGACTGCAGCTGGGCAGGAGAGTGAGCGTCATCTTTCGTTATTGATCCGGCTCATCAGTCGGAGTTATCGGAGTGATCACTTCCGGGTGAGGCGGCGGAGGGCGGCGTGTTCTGATCCTGCCAGTTCCCATTAGTCTGGAGAAAGACAAGCCACCAACATCAACTGTTTACTTTCAGTTTCAATTAACAGAAAATGGTTTTCAGTTTCAGATTTATTAACCGATAATATCCCTTCTATTTTTATCATTATACCAAGATATATTAGCCTGAGGTGGTCATCCTCAGCTCTAGTCAGAATATGAGTCTGATGCTCATTGGGCTGTGATTATGAGGCGTGTTTCAACCCAACCAGGAAAGACCTCGATTGGTCAGACCTACAACCAATCAGAGCAGCGGAGCGACGCATAACATTAGTCGTCAAATGTCAACAGAACTCAACTGCACTGTGTTGCCAAGTCGTTTATTAAACAGAGCTTTTAATAAATAAATAAAAATCAGTTCATATTTCCAACAAACGAAATTCCGAACCACAATAACGAAGTTGTAAAAAAAACACAGAGTTACCACCATGGAAAATTAAAACATTTGGCCCTTCTCTCCTATTGGCTACGCAGCGACTACAACCCAACAGGGAATGGTACCCTTATTAACTAAATGTTCCAAATAAATATGCACATAGCCTTATAATAATAATAATAAATAAACTCAAATATTCTACCAATATAGACACGCTACAATACCATAAATTACGGAGTTGGCTATTTTAAGTTATGCTGCTATTGGCCTAAGGAAAAACTTCAGTCTAATTATCGTCAGACTAAAAATGCAGTCAACCTAAAAGAAAAAGTTATTTGGCTCAGTTTATACGGTCTGTTGTATTCAATGGTGATTAGCGCTCTACAGTGCAGAGGTGTTATCCCACACACGTTTTCGCTCATGATGGAGTAATGCGGAGTCTCACCTGAGCCCCCATGTGATAGGCAGGCTGCTCTCCATTCATTGGAGGAACTCCCAGAAAGCAGTCAGCTGACCCCGACAGCGAGAACGAGCCTGAGCCTGGACCAACGAGAGGTGCATTATAGATTAACACGCTCTTTACTAAACATTTACATACATTTTACTGATGTAGTTTAGCTATAGCATTACACAAAGCAGATCCTCCTAACACACAGCAGTTTGAGATTGTGGCCATTGCTAAACTTTAAACTATGCGCATGCACATGAATAATATGCAGCAAAACACTTGGATTGATGGAAATTATACATTATATTGTGATATACTCAATTACACAACGATGCATTAAACCAATCAAAATTGATAGTAAAGACGTTTATAATGTTACAAAAGATTCTATTTTAGATAAACGCTGTTCTTTTCGTTTGATTGAAAGACAAATTAAATTACAAAACCCCCTTTTTTTAATTTTTTTTTTACAATTTCATAGGGCCCAATTATTGTGATTTTTTTTCTTCTTCTAATAATTAGACTTGCTTTTGGATTTATGCAGAAATAAATTTAAAAAACTGGAAAACGTAACCAAATTAGACATGCTTTTGTTTTTAAAAATGTAATTAAACCATTAAAAATTAAAGTCTAGAAAAACTAAAACGCAGAATTTGAGAAAAAATTAAACGTATTTCATAGGGTACTAATGTTTGCTAAACATTTTTATAAATTCCTGTTAAATTGTAAAAGATTTCAAACAATTAAGACTTGCTTTTGGATTAATACAATTTAATTTAACCATTAAAACAGAAAACGTTAAATGGGGAAAAACTAAACGTATTTCATAAAGCCCTAAAAAATAAAATAGCTTTTTTAAATTAATTTCTTTTTTTAAATTAATTATTTAATCATTAAAATTGAGTCAAAATTTTTTCCATAAAAATTAAAATGTGTAAAAAATTAATTTTGTGGGGAAAAAACCCAACAGATTTTGGGAATTGATAAATTAATTTGTTTTTATTAATTAAATTATTAATCAGCGTCATTATCAATCAAACATATTTCATAGGGCACTAAAAATGTTATTTTTCCAAAACATTTAATAAATTGTACAAGTTTCATGATTTTAATTAAGACTTGCTTTTGGAATAATAACATTTATACCATTGTCTGTTTAAATACTCGACTCAGTTTAAGATATTTTATATTTAGTCCGAGAGCGTATGCAAGTGTATGCACACTATACTGTCCATGTCCAGAAAGGGAATAAAAACATCATCACAGTAGTCCATATGAGACATCAGTGGGTTAATTAGAGTCTCTTGAAGCATCCAAAATACATTTGGGTCCAAAAATAAAGATTCAAACGGTTATGAATCAGCGAATTGATTCGTGACTCAGGTTGACAAGCGATCCGAATCATGAATCGATTCGCTGACTCATAACCGTTTGAATCTTTATTTGAGGATTGAACACAAACGCGGAAGAGAAGCCAATGCTGAATAAAGTCGTAGTTTTTGTTATTTTTGGACCCAAATGTATTTTGGATGCTTCAAGAGACTCTAATTAACCCACTGATGTCTCATATGGACTACTGTGATGATGTTTTTATTCCCTTTCTGGACATGGACAGTATAGTGTGCATATACTTGCATACGCTCTCGGACTAAATATAAAATATCTTAAACTGTGTGTGAAGATGAACGGAGGTCTTATGGGTGTGGAGCGACATTAGGGAGAGGAGTTAATAACATTTTATTTATGTCCAGAAAGAATTTATAAAACGAATCCAGAAAACTTAACAGAATTTTGAACAAAATCAAACGTATTGCACAGGGCCCTAACATGGGTAAATGTTGGTGTTTCTGAATAGGCGGTGCATGTGTTGTCCTCACCCGTGGAGTTGGGTGTGTGTGGCGAGTCCTCGCTCTGAGTCGCCCCTAAGGCCGTCTTCATGGCGTACAGATTGGCCTCTTCCTGGAACTTCCCAATGTTCTTCTTATAGCGAATCCTCTTGTTGCCAAACCAGTTGGACACCTGTCAGGGTTTGAGAGCCAGAATGAACCCGACTAGGGCTGGCAAAATTGCTCAATAATGACATTCGAATATTCCCTAAAAAAACACGAATATTCGAACGTCTGGGTGCGCATTTTGTCAATGACGCGCATTACGTCAATAACAGGACAAATAATACAGAGACACAACTACTCGTATAGGTTGTCTATTTAAGTTTATACATATCTGACAGCGTATCACTTACACAAGTAAATTAACTAATGGCCAAGACCGCAGACCTCTCTCTCTCTCTCTCTCTCACTCTCACTCTCTCTCTCTCTCTCTCACTCACTCACTCACTCTCACTCTCTCTCTCTCTTCGGATAACGGTGTCCCAAATATAGCAGGCTTCATTCAGGGATTGAAACAAATATTATTAAAGGGGCGGTGAAATGCTGTTTCATGCATACTGAGCTTTACACCTTTAAAGACTCGGATTCCCATCCTAAACATAGACAAAGTTTCAAAAACTAATGTTGGACGTTTGATGGAGTATTTCTGTGTTAAAAATACTCCTTCCGGTTTCTCACAAGTTTCGGAGAGTTTTTTTCGAGTATGGGTCGGCTTGACGTTAATAGAGCGGAAGGTCCTTGTACGGGCCGTACGGGCTCTTCTCCCGGAAGGGTGCGCGCGCGTGACTAGAGCGAGAGAGGAAATGCACGCCGTAAACAGTCTCTCAGGTGCAGATCCAGTCGTCCGTGAACACTTCTGACGCGCCGCGCTCCACTTTATTCCTATGGGTGACGTCGAGCGACTTCAGCGCTTCAGCACAGCATTCTGGGAAGGCAGCGCTGCATTTGAACCGATTTGAACGCAGAAATGACGGGAAGCTTCAAGGCATCGCTTCAGTCGCGTCGCAAAGTGGATTTCCACGGTCACTGCTGTCACAGGACTTCACCAAATCATACCAAAGAAGTGTGTTTCTGACGGAGCGGTCCCAGCGATAAAGGTTCGGTCCTGCTTTGGAAGCAGCCGGTGAGTAAATCAACTTCAAATGTCTCTGCTATTGGCTACCGTCGCATGAGTAAACATCAGTAAACGACACGATCGCGTGCTTCGTCAGTCAAATGCGCTAACGGACTCCATTGCTGTTCTCTGTATAACGTTACACTAGTCTGACGTGCAAAACCGTTCTGCTTGCTACCTCTAAGGTCTAGTCACATACAATAGTCCATAAACCGAATCATGTCCTCATAAACTGCACACAAAGGCCCCTAAATACAGGACATACCACAGAGACGGACATCCTGATGTTGCCGTTTCTCCTGTTCAATTTATTTCTCCCTCAGATTTGATTGTGGATCATTATCTGTATTAGCTGAGATAGATGGGTTTCTCCACGCTTGAGGACGTCACCGCTTTGCGCGCTCGTCATTCTTTAGCTCCGCCCACACGATACGCCTCCAGGCGCTCGGTTTTTTCCGGAAAGACTCGGTACAGCCCATATTTCTTTTATAAATATAATAAAACTAAAGACTTTTCGGAGATATGAAGGATGCAATACTACTCTATAGGTACTCAAGATTGACATGAGATTGACTGAAACTGAGTGTTTCACCCCCCCTTTAATATTAATGTAGGTTTTACAGCATATTGAGCGCTCTGAGCGAGCTCTGCTGTGCTAAACATGGAGCTTCTCCTTGAGATGAAGCGGTGAGTAATCACACCAGTGTTAGCAGTGCGTTTATCCTTTATTCAGGCGATATCTCTTCAGTCAGTACAGTAGCGTACACTTTAGTGTACTGTGTGCACTTAGCTTCTGTTTAACGTTAAATAAAATGAGGCGTGGTATGCTAACTGTATCTTAAGCCCTATTCCCACGGTATTAGTATTATCTGGACCTCTGGTGATTTGTAATAATTGTAGAGAACGTCTGTGATCTTAATCCCGTGCGAATCGGCCATGTCTGTCATTTGTAAAGTAAAAATTCCCCCGCAAATGACCGACCATATTTCGCCGAACACAGAGGTCCTGTTATAATATTAGTCCCGTGCGACTCTTCATCTCTGTGATTCGGCCAGGATTAGGCGGATCAGATATCATTTTTGCAAGGTTTTTGTTTCCTGTGAGCGTTTCTATCTTTATCTTTCACGAAGAATGGAGTCTGCGTTCATAATGCGCACCGTTATGAATTCCCGCGCGGATTATACTTTCACTTTAGAGTGAGGACCAATTTGGGAGTAAACTGATTGAATGGTGTGTTTAATATTAACATCAATACTATTCTTAATGAAGAACAGAACAGGACAAGCTCGCTTAAACGGGCGCTTTTACATTCAGCTCTGAAACTGAATCATCCGCCGTATATCGTCAGCTCCTCACTCGTGATGAATGAAATCTGACTCCTGCTGTAGTTTAGTTTTTAATTGTAGCGTCTGTTCTCTAACTGAACATAATTATGTTTATTTATTACTATAAGTCTTGACATCATATCCGGGAGAAGTCAGTAAATTCGAGTAAAATCACAGGCTTTGCTTATCCGTGCGAATGCGCCACAAAACTCAGATGTGGAGTAATGTCTAAATCACAGAGGTCCAGATAATACTAATCCCGGGCGAATAGTGCTTAACAGAGCTTCCATATACAACGTTATCTCGCGGCTCAACAGTTTTACCTCTTACAGACCAAAATCCAAAGTACTTCCAGATATGGCTTTAGTTTTAGAGTTAAATCTCTTCCTCTGGTGCGGTCGAGTTTTTTCCGTTTTTAAATTTTTTATTATTCGAATATTAATTTTCACCTTCGAAATTCATTTTTTTAAACTATTCGAATATATGTTCGAATTTAGAATATTGGTTGACAGCCCTAAACCCGACAGCGCTCCCCAAAGGCTGATGGGAAAGCGGAGAGGCTTACCTGAGACACCGTGATACTGCAGCTCTTGGCCAGCTCCTCTTTGGCCTCCTCGCTAGGGTACGGGTTCGACAGGTGCGAGTAGAAATACTCATTCAGAACCTCCGTGGCCTGCTTGCTGAAGTTACGGCGCTTGCGTCTGACAAACCAACAACATTTTAGATTCATTAGCGCGATAATGCAGGGCTGCTCGATTCATCAAAATAACAGCATTACTATTATTATTACAGCTGGTTAGGGATGGGTATCTTTAAGGTTTTAACGGTATTACTACTCTTACCGGTACTGCTTATCGGTCTGGTACTTATTATTCTTATCTGTACTTTTTGATATTATTTACATATATATATACGAATACGCATACTGTTACACCCCTAATATATATATTGTGTGTATATATAAATACAATATATATATATTAGGGGTGTAACGATACGCGTATTCGTATTAAACCGTTCGGTACGAGGCTTTCGGTTCGGTACGCGGTACGCATTATGTACCGAACGGTTCTTGGACTAATTAATTAGATTTGGAAAATAAAAAAGTGTGTGAAATATAATAACATGCGTTCAACAAGGTAGCCCAATAACCAAAACGACATAACAGGCAATGCCCCTGACACCGCCGAAGAGAAAGAAAAAAAGCACCAAATATGTTTTAGGCTGCTCAGTCAGGTGCTCGCTTACTCAGTATGCTACGCGCTGAGTGCTCGTGGCAAAATGGCTATTGCGTTTAACAAACCAGAAATAGAAGATCCTCCAATAACCAACAGGTCTGGTGTGTTGGTGAACTTTGGATTCTCTGTAAGCTATGATGGTGTTGGCAAGAGTGATGGATTAAAAAACAACAACGGTATGTCGCATTTGCTGATGGTACAGCAGCGGGAATAATCCATATCATGTCAATCAACTCATTTACGCCGACAACAAGACGATAAAAAGGAGAAACAGCCACAAACTATCCCCACAGCATTAAGACAGACATTTCCAACTTATTCAAATGGCAAAAGACATCACCGTGGCGAGTGGTCCATTTATAGCCGCGGATATGTCTGCAGTGCGTAGTCTATGCGGTGCGTATTTGTTCCGTACCCATGTTAACGGTTGCGGACTGCAAACGCAGCATATGTGAAAGCACAACAGGGCGTGCGGCTCCTGCACCGCATACGCAGCGCAAAATGCACCGCAGACGGAGTTTTAAGAACGTGCTTAAAGTAATTGAGCCCCGTTACAATGTTCCTTCACGAGCCCATTTCAGCCAGTAATTCCTGCTTTGTACCAATAAACAAAAGCACAAACAGAGAACCAATTGGCCAAGGCAACAGCGGTTGCTCTGACAACAGACGGCTGGACGTCAAGGGCTACACAAAGCTACCTGAATGTAACGGCACATTACATTATGAATGGGAGCTGAACAGCCACGTTCTTCAGACACGCCCCTTGAGAGTCAGACAAGTGAGGATTTGGCCAAAGGGCAGACAGAAGCAGTAGTGTGTGAAAAAAGTGTGGAGAGAGCTAATGTAAAGAGCTAATGTCTATTTCTGTAACTACATAGAAGATAGGTAAAGTAGCTAGCTCCATCATTGTTCAATGCAAAAAAATAAAAAAAGGTAATTTATCTGCCAATTTTTTCTTTTTGCTGTATCTAAAACATACCGAACCGAACCGTGACACCAGTGTATCGTATCGAACCGAACCGTGACACCAGTGTATCGTATCGAACCGAACCGTGACACCAGTGTATCGTATCGAACCGAACCGTGACACCAGTGTATCGTATCGAACCGAACCGTGACACCAGTGTATCGTATCGAACCGAACCGTGACACCAGTGTATCGTATCGAACCGAACCGTGACACCAGTGTATCGTATCGAACCGAACCGTGACACCAGTGTATCGTATCGAACCGAACCGTGACACCAGTGTATCGTATCGAACCGAACCGTGAATTTTGTGAACCGTTACACACCTAATATATATATATATATATACAGTCTTGTTCAAAATAATAGCAGTACAATGTGACTAACCAGAATAATCAAGGTTTTTAGTATATTTTTTATTGCTACGTGGCAAACAAGTTACCAGTAGGTTCAGTAGATTCTCAGAAAACAAACGAGACCCAGCATTCATGATATGCACGCTCTTAAGGCTGTGCAATTGGGCAATTAGTTGAAAGGGGTGTGTTCAAAAAAATAGCAGTGTCTACCTTTGACTGTACAAACTCAAAACTATTTTGTACAAACATTTTTTTTTTTCTGGGATTTAGCAATCCTGTGAATCACTAAACTAATATTTAGTTGTATGACCACAGTTTTTTAAAACTGCTTGACATCTGTGTGGCATGGAGTCAACCAACTTGTGGCACCTCTCAGCTGTTATTCCACTCCATGATTCTTTAACAACATTCCACAATTCATTCACATTTCTTGGTTTTGCTTCAGAAACAGCATTTTTGATATCACCCCACAAGTTCTCAATTGGATTAAGGTCTGGAGATTGGGCTGGCCACTCCATAACATTAATTTTGTTGGTTTGGAACCAAGACTTTGCCCGTTTACTAGTGTGTTTTGGGTCATTGTCTTGTTGAAACAACCGTTTCAAGGGCATGTCCTCTTCAGCATAGGGCAACATGACCTCTTCAAGTATTTTAACATATGCAAACTGATCCATGATCCCTGGTATGCGATAAATAGGCCCAACACCATAGTAGGAGAAACATGCCCATATCATGATGCTTGCACCTCCATGCTTCACTGTCTTCACTGTGTACTGTGGCTTGAATTCAGAGTTTGGGGGTCGTCTCACAAACTGCCTGTGGCCCTTGGACCCAAAAAGAACAATTTTACTCTCATCAGTCCACAAAATGTTCCTCCATTTCTCTTTAGGCCAGTTGATGTGTTCTTTGGCAAATTGTAACCTCTTCTGCACATGCCTTTTTTTTAACAGAGGGACTTTGCGGGGGATTCTTAAAAATAGATTAGCTTCACACAGACGTCTTCTAACTGTCACAGTACTTACAGGTAACTCCAGACTGTCTTTGATCATCCTGGAGGTGATCATTGGCTGAGCCTTTGCCATTCTGGTTATTCTTCTATCCATTTTGATGGTTGTCTTCCGTTTTCTTCCACGTCTCTCTGGTTTTGCTCTCCATTTTAAGGCATTGGAGATCATTTTAGCTGAACAGCCTATCATTTTTTGCACCTCTTTATAGGTTTCCCCCTCTCTAATCAACTTTTTAATCAAAGTACGCTGTTCTTTTGAACAATGTCTTGAACGACCCATTTTCCTCAGCTTTCAAATGCATGTTCAACAAGTGTTGGCTTCATCCTTAAATAGGGGCCACCTGATTCACACCTGTTTCTTCACAAAATTGATGACCTCAGTGATTGAATGCCACACTGCTATTTTTTTGAACACACCCCTTTCAACTAATTCAACTAATTGCCCAATTGCACAGCCTTAAGAGCGTGCATATCATGAATGCTGGGTCTCATTTGTTTTCTGAGAATCTACTGAACCTACTGGTAACTTGTTTGCCACGTAGCAATAAAAAATATACTAAAAACCTTGATTATTCTGGTTAGTCACATTGTACTGCTATTATTTTGAACAAGACTGTATATATATATATATATATCAAAAAGTACAGATAAGAATACTGTTAAAGTACTAGAATTCTAATATATTATATATATTCTACTCTGTGTGTATATATATATATATATATATATATTAGGGGTGTCCCCGACTAAGGATTTACACATTCGAATCAGAATTTTGCCTGGAAACGCTTCCAACACGCTCGCGTGTCGCGTGAAAAATAGACGTCTCTTCTAGCATGTACGCGTTTTCCGCGCGGCTCGGACCGTGTGACGCAGGCAGTATGCAAGCTCTAACCGGTTAACATGGGAGCCGGAATAAATGTAATGTTCCTGAAACTGCAGCCCTACACAACAGCAAAAATGCAATATAAGTCGATGTGTTTTCCGCACCTGGCGTCCAGGAAGCGCGAGCGCAGGATCATGACGGCCTCGCAGGTGCTCTGCTTCAGCTGCGTCTGGATGGAGCTGAACTTGCGGTGAATAATGGCCACCATTCGCTCGATCTCTCGCGGAGACACAGGCCGGGTGCGAGACTGCTCCCTCAGCAGGTTCATTACATGGGTGGTGAACTCACTGCAAGCCTGTAGATGAGCACTGAGGTTAGAAACCAGCTCCACACACACACACACACCCTGCCCCTTCCCCTAAACCTACCCATCACACACACACACACACACACACACACACACACACACACCCTGCCCCTTCCCCTAAACCTACCCATCACACACACACACACACACACACACACACACACACCCTACCCCTGCCTACCCCCCCCCCCCACACACACACACTCTCTGCCCCTAAACCTACCCATCACACACACACACACACACACAGCCCCTAAACCTACCCATCACACACACACAACACACACACAGCCCCTAAACCTACCCATCACACACACACACACACACACACACACACACACACACAGCCCCTTAACTTACCCATCACACACACACACACACACACACACACACACACACACACACAGACACACACACTAAACCTACCCATCACAGGAAACATTCTGCATTTTTACTTTCTCATAAAAACTCCTCCTGTGTGATTTATAAGCCTTTTGTAAAGTGGGGCCATGGGTAATGTCCTCATATTTCAACCTCTCCTGTAATACCTGTGTCATACCCATGGCATTATACACATCTGTGTCCTCATATTTCACAAAAGCAAGCAAGCACACACACACACACACACACACACACACACACACACACAAACGAGTCAAAGTGCATCAGATGGCCATTTTCTGTTGTCACCGAAGTGACCGAACAGAAAACATGGTGCAAACTGACACAACACAACAAATCATGTTGATTTTTTAAGCTCAAGCTCAATTGAATGCAGCAACCAGGTTCCAGAAGTAAAAATCCCATTAATTTTATCAACAGGAAAATTGATTTTGAGCAATAAACCATTAAAGACAGACCTAATGTGAGCTACACACTGCAAAAATGCTCTTCTTATTTAGTTTTTTTTTCGTTTCCAGTCCAAAAAATATCTAAATGAAGTGAGTTTTTGCTTAAAACAGGCAAAATGATCTGCCAATGGGGTGAGAAAAATAACCTTATTTCTATTTGGGACGGAAACAAGAAACATGGTTATTTTTCTCACCCCATTGGCAGATCATTTTGCATGTTTTAAGCAAAAACTCACTTCATTTAGATATTTTTTCCCCAGAAAACAAGAAAAAATATCTAATGTAATTGTACTGATCTAGTAAATGCATCTTGATTTAAGAATTGTTAGATATTTAGACTGGAAACAAGACAAAATGACTGAGTAAGAAGAGCATTTTTGCAGTGCAAAGTTGTATGTGCTTTTGCTGAAACTGCATTATTTTTAAAATAACAGTCTTAGTGCAGATGAAAAACAACATTTCCCATGATTCTGCAGCGAAACCTCCACCAATCAGAGAATCAAAACAAGCACAAAGCCCGCCCACTTCCATGAAGCACTGCCAATGTCTCTCAAACTTCTTGAATATTTTAAAATCAACAGTTTTTATATTTATCCATCGCTTTTAAATCAGTTATGTCCTTCGCAATGCTTCATGGGATTGTAGTTCTTTTCCTCATTAAAGCACAGTCTTGTACCTCTGTCCAATTTCTTTTTAATATTTTTCACAAATCAGTTTGGTTCATGTCTTATACCTCTTAGTTTTAAATCCCTATGGGAAAAATACTTCCGGAACCAAGGCATTTACAGCTTTGCGAAGCAGGATTGTGGACCAATGAGATTTCCCTGAGGGCGTGGCTACCCAGCACAACGGCAGTGATATGTACCTGCTCGTATTTTTCCAGCTCTGTGTGGTAAATGTTCCGAATTTGGCTCAACTTGCTTTTATAGTCGGAGTGCTCCAATGAGCTGTCGGGTGACATCCCGCCAGAGCTGGTTGCCGCGGAGACCGCGGCGGCGGCTCCGCCCCCTTTCTCTGGACCGGCCACGCCTTCGGCCAGCAGCATGTTGTCCAATCGTACGAGCTGTGGGTCTGGAGGCTCCTCCTCCTGAGCATTTCTCATGGATAGACCTGAGAGAAGAAATTCACACATTATATATATATATATATATTTACCAGACGCTTAAAGCCACAATATGTAACTTTTCATCGCTTATTCAGAACAAAGGCGAGTCTTGACTCTTAAGATTAAGATATACTTTATGATCCCCGAAGGGAAATTTGTTTTGTCTGTTCTGCAGTTTTTACAAAGACAAAAAAAATCTCTCAACAAATCCTCTACTCATCTCCATTAGACAGGTACATATACAGTAGGCACATTAACACCTTTCATTGACACTTTATTAATTACAACTCTCATATTGCGCATCAATTAAAAAAACAAATAATATAAATTGATTCCACAAATAACATATTGCACAACCCTGATAATATACATATTATCTAGAGTGGGCGGAGCTTTTATTCTGCCGTGAGTGCTTCTGCTTCCGCTCGTGTGTGTGTAAGTGTAAGTGTAACGCAGCTATTTTATCATATCTCACACATCTGAGTGTGTTAAAGTGATGTTATAATGCTACTCTCGGTGCTATTATGAGACACTTGTTCACACTGCAGTGAGCGAGATCATATTAGGCGGTAAAACACGGCACTCTGTGCGGTAAATCAACAACACCAGATTTAAACAATAAGACTAACTGTGTTGAGCTGGAGAACAATCATTAGTTTGTGTCCATCAGTGATCCAAACAGTGTCTAATAAAACACATCAGATATTAAAATGGCCATTGTTCAAGTGATTTTTGGATATTTGAATCCAAAAATCTTACATATTGTGCCTTTAATAGCACTGTAAGGACGTTTGCCCAATGTACAATATGCACATCTATAATATATATATATATATAAAATACAAAGATATAACTTCACTTAACAATGATACTATTATATTTTAGAGATGCTGTAAAGATGACATTTTATAATAGATGGATGCACTTTATTGGGCTTTAAAATCCATTCACTCCCATTATAAAGCTTGGAAGAGCCAGGATATTTTTGTAAATATAACTCCTAATGTGTTCGTCTGAAAGAAGAAAGCCATATTCACTAGAATGGCTTGAGGGAGCGTCAATTATGGGATCATTTTCATTTTTGGGTAAACTATCACTTTAAGTATGGCTTTATTCGATTACACATACCCTAACTAGAAGAGTTTTTATTTATATACACTTTACAATGTGAAGGTCAGTGTTTCAAGACAGCCCTGTGCAATAAACAGTGCAGTATGATTAATGACAGCGGCATGCGATGGGAGCGTGCCAGACCACGGAAATTAAAAGGCTCCATTAGGCACAAAGCCATTTAATTACTAACCATCACAGTAAACATTTAAGTCCTCTTATGGGATTTCCTAAACTTAGTCTTCAAACAAACCTAAGACATTATGCAAACATTATTATTCAATTCTTGCATGCAAATAGAAGGGTTTGGGTTGATGCATTTGGATTATTTGTTTTTTATTATTTACAGTTTCTCATAAAAGCCTATTATCATTGTATTGCTGTACTTCCATACACATGCCGAAAAAAGTGGTATCATACACAAATAACAGGGTTTGAGATTATAGCACTTGTATAAAGTCGATACTTGCTAATATTTGCGAGAAAAAAATGTTTTTCAAAAACTGCAAACCAGACAAACCAGTAACCATTTGTTATTGGTGTGCTGAAAGTGCTATTTTAACAAGCATGCAAATAATATGGTTTAAAATATGTTGTGAAATTATTATTATTTATGAACATCATTTGATTAATTATATATTTTTTTGAGAAGCAGGTCAAACCATTATTGCTATAATTGATTAAATTGTGCAATTCTAACATTCAAATAAATGAGTACTGCATGCAAAATATGGGGTTTGATAATAAAATTGCATAGTATAATTAAAATAAGCTACTATTTAGGGGAAATTATGGATTTATTGTATTTTTATAAGGATATAGACTGTCTGTCTTTGTTCTGGCAGAACATGGCGCCTGTGCTGAACCCATTGGCAACTTTTAAACCAATTATAAAGTTACAGTTATGATATCTACTACTTTTAAAACAAAATGCATGCACATTACTCACCTGTTTTCTCTTTAATTTCGCACAGGACGCTGAATAAAGCCGGTTTCATCCGATGACAGTTTAAAGCGTGTTTTCTGTCATAAACAACAAACCAAAGTCAGTTAACGTTAGCTAACATTAGCATGCTACTTTGGTGACATTAAGACTCGCAAATACATAAACGTTGAAATCCTTGAAAGTAAAATATTCCACAACCCCAGCTTTATATAAATGCGTTATTTTTAATGCGATACTCCTAAAAAAACTCCGATTCTCCTAGCACGTTAGCATTTTAGCTTCGGCAGTGATTTGTGCTTTTGTGGAATTAATATAAAATAAAGTTATTTTAGTAATGCGATAAAAGTAAGTAATCAGACTTTAGCACATATAACCGCAAATCATTATTTTTTGACATATCTATTGTGAAACTTCAGATAAAGAGTTTATTTTAAGTCAATAAAAACGTAAACAATAGCGGCTAAGCCCGTGAACTTCAGCACACATTCGAACAATTGCTTAACTTTTTTTTATACATTAGGTCTCTTAAATATCAAATCAAAGTCCGTTTGTGGAAATAAACGCGTGTTGTGTTATTAAAAATGTTGAGTTATAGATTAGTATGTGTTTTAGCAGACCCTTGTCTGACGCGACGGTTAGCGCAAAGCTAAACTTGGTAAGTTTTTTAAGATATTATTTTAAATAACCCACTTTGCTTGAGCTTCGTCTAAACTTTGGTCGGTGATCGTCATGATCTGTTGCAGTATATCTCCAATGTCTCGGCGGTTGTCGTGCCCATTTTCGGTGCCTTCGAGGCCCGCGGGTTCTCTATCGGGGCGGTGTTGAGAGGACGGGTGCACCGGGTTAAGGGGATGCATTCCCGGGTGGACGCTCAACCCGAGACCGCGGCTTGCGCTAGGCCCGTTGCCTGTGATGGGCTGCTGCGGCTGCAACATCCTGAGCAGTACATTAATCTAGATGAGTGTGAGTGAGTGTGTGTACATGCATCACCACGCTGGAGTCCCCTAGCGATTGACAGGCAAAAAACGTGCCCTTGCATAGAAATAGACAAGTTATGAGCACATTGTATGAGTCAATTAATGCAAGGGTCAAATACAGTATGAGTGCACAAAGGTTAAATTGAATAGACCTCAAGCAACGTGCATCTCTGCTCCCAGGAAAATGTAAACGTTCAAATGTGTTTTGAATAAATATCACAACCCTGCCAGGAACACGATCAGTTTTAACATTGTATCCCTAAATCAAAAGGAAATGTAAATCCAGTAATGCTTTAATTCACTCTGATCTTAACAATAACAGTCTGGTTTCAGAGTTAAATTAGGACTTTTACAAACATCCCTGGTGTGCATCGTGAGTCAAAACAATGGCACTGACATATTTTAAAATTTGTTTTCAAACTCAAACATCCCTTTTAGTCTAGGCCTAGCTTAAGCCTTGTCTGTGAAACTGGGCAACAATATATTTGATCACATTAATTATATGAATGAGAATGAAAATTGAGTAGCTATGAAGGACTGTTTACCCCCTAGCATTAAAACACTCACTCCTCCTTATGAAATGTGATATTCTTGCATGCATTGAGTTGCTCAAGATTCCTTTTCTGCATAGTTCACATGTCATTGCCTGGAGGCTTTCAGTTTGAGAAACACGGGGAGAAACAGGACTTGGTGCTAACTGTAAAAAGTATCCCTTTTTAAACAATTGATACTAAGTTCTTTGCACATGTCTTCGTCTATGCCACCAACTTCTCTTTTTGCTTTCAGTCAACAGGAAATCTGCAAAACCACAGACTGTGAAACAACCAGGCGGCCGGTTTCAACATGCAAGCCTTTCAGAGCTATCGTTTCTACTTATTATTGTTATAAAAGAGTGTTTAAAGTAAAGTTGGTTTGAAGTGTGTGTGTCATCAGTGCATTTCTAATCATGAAGCCATTCCGCTTGTTCGACTGAAACGGGTCAGATAAATAGGGGTGGATCAGGGGCAAAAGAGAGGAACAGGAAGAGACAGAGCAAAGCAGACTTTGAGACAGTGAAGTTGTCGAGGCATCGTGTCAGCTTCTGGCTCTTTTCAGATTAGTTTGTGAGACGCGCTCGTATAGATATGTGGGAGTTAATGCGTGTCCGTACACGGAGGTGAGATGCATGTGGGCTTTACTTGACATTCCGTTCTGAGGACTTCATTTTAACTCTTCTAAGGTCGGCGAGGTAAGCAAGGCCGTAAAATGTCACCCACTGACTGATATTATTAGTGTTGTGCATTGAAAACAATTGACTAGGTGTCAAAATATTACTCATTTTTATAGGCTCTCCAATCTTCTTTTTATGGAGAGCTCCGCAGACGTTGTGATGGATTGCTCTGAGGTCAAAGTTGGGACCTCAGCGGACGACAAGCATTTGGAGCCTCTTCTTATTTTGGAAGAAGGGGACGAACCCTTGAACAAGAGCGCAGAGAGAGGAAGGATCGTCCTGAGAGTTCGGACTGAGGGAAGCTCACATGATCACAACAATGTCCAAGTGGGAGAAAGTGAGAGTGAAGCAATAGAGATGAATGAAGAGAGGAGTGCCAATGAGGCGCATCAGGTGGGCGATCACATGGGCCCTGAAAACGTTACAGAAGATGAGGAGGGACTTTCAGGCGGGACAGCAAGACCAGACCAGATGGCTCAAGAAAAAACCTCCGCTCAAGCAGAAGTAAAGCTGCGGCCCAAAGACACACTGAGCCCTCACCATGCAAAGGCAATGGTAACGTTTCAGAGTAATATTAATAATAATGTTAATATGCATTCCTGTGTTGACACGTTAGGGGCGGGACGCATTGAAGGGCTCGTCACTGCAAAAAATGCTTTTCTTATTTAGTATTTTTGTCTTGTTTCTAGTCCAAACATCTACAAATTCTTTAAAAAAAGAAGCATTTACTAGACAAGCAAAATTATTTTTTTGTGTGGAAAAAAATAACTCAAATGAAGAGAGTTTTTGCTCAAAATAAGATAAATAATCTGCCAACGGGGTAATCAAAATAATCTTAAACAGAAAATAAGATTATTTTTCTTACCCCTTTAGCAGATTATTTATCTTATTTTGAGCAAAAACTCTCTTCATTTGAGTTATTTCTTCCCAAAACAAGACAAAAAATTTTACTTAAAAAATACTAAGTAAGAAAAGCATTTTTTGCAGTGTCCCTGTGATCAAAGCTGAATTTATCATTGTAATATTGTCAGTGTTGAGGAAATTTTTTTTTTTTTGATGAAATGTATTTTTATAACATCATAAATGTCTTTACTGACACTTTTCTTGTCAATTCAGTGTGTGCCGAATAAAACCATTAATTTATTTTAAAACAAACAATATAGTGCACAATTGCCATCGCACACCTGTAACTAATAGATAAGAGATACCCAGATCCAAAACTCTCAATAAACAAACAAAAGGAAATCCCGCACACTATCAATACTTGCAAAAATCAGAAACACTAAAAAAATCAGAAACTTTTCAACAACGTTTCGGTCGGTCTCATGACCTTCATCAGCCATTTCATAGGCCTAACGAAGGTCATGAGACCGAAACGTTGCTAATAAAAAGTTTCTGATTTTTGCAAGTATTGATAGTGTGCGGGATTTCCTTTTGTTTGATTATTGAAAACACACGATATAAAAAGTGTTTTAAAAGCTCAGACACCGATTGTAAATGTCAGTTTTTGTTCGTCTTACAGGTATTTGGACATTGCCAAAAGTCTTTTAGAAGGAATTTACAAAAATACATAAAGTTCAGTAATGAAATTTTCATCCCGTTTTTAATTAAGAATTTAAAGTCTTTATACTGTACATTATTATTATTATGAAAAAAGTTTATAATAATAATTAAAACTATTTTTTTTTTAAAATGTATTATTTATTTATAAAGTTTTATTATTTTTTTTTTATTATTATTAGTATTATTTATTAAGTTAATAATAATCAAACTATATATATAATTTTTAAATATTTTTATTTAAATGTATTTTTCAAGTTTATTATTATTATTATTATTATTATTATTATTATTATTATTATTATTATTATTATTATTATTATTATTATTATTATTATTATAATAAACGTTTTTATTATTAATATTATAAAAAATACTAATATTTTTTACCAGGCCCACATATATTACATTATTATTATTATTATTATTATTATTATTATTATTATTATTATTATTATTATTATTATTATTATTATTATTATTATTATTATTATTATATAATTTCTTTATTATTATTATTATTCATAATAATAATCATAATATTTAAATAATGAAAAGCTTTAATTATATGTATTTCTATTTATTATTATTATTATTATTATTTCTTTATTATTATTATTATTCATAATAATAATCATAATATTTAAATAATGAAAAGCTTTAATTATATGTATTTCTATTTATTATTATTATGATTATTTATTATTATTATTATTATTATTATTATTATTATTATTATTATTATTAAAGTTTATGTTCTACTATGGTAATGAAAATAAATTAATAATAATAAAAATCATAATAATCATAATAATAATAATAAATAGAAATACATATAATTAAAGCTTTTCATTATGTAAATATTATGATTATTATTATTATGAAAAAATCTGATAATAATAATTGTACTTTCCATTGTACCTTCGTTATTTGACATTTATGGGTGAAGGCCTAAATTCATTATGAACATGGATATTACTTAATATTTTTAATAATAATACAATTTTTTTATTTTTTTTATTTACCAATTTTATTTTACTGAGATCAATCTTGATCATTTTGTGTTATTGACAAGCATTGCATATGGCGAGAAATAAAACAATTATGTACATATTTTAAAAATAGAAATAAATATAAGCTAAGTGATCTGAAAGTGTAAGTAGTGACTGTGCTGTGATTGTGCTTAGGGTCAAAGGTCATCTCCAGATTTCCCAGATGCTCTGTGTGAGCTGCTGTTCGCTCTACAGGAGGGCCGGCGGCTCAACGACCAGCGATGCTCGTTCCGTCTGGAGGGACGCAGAAGATGCTACTCTGAGCCCAGCACACCTCGCCACAGCCAGAGAGGTACACACTCACACACACACACGCACATCCACATGCACACACATGCACACGCACACACTCACTCACTCACTCTCTGACTCACTCACTCACTCACTCACTCACTCACTCACTCACGGACTCACTCACTGACTCACTCACTGACTCACTCACTCACTCACTCACTCACTCACTCACTCACTCACTCACTCACTGACTCACTCACTCACTCACTGACTCACTCACTCACTCACTCACTCACTCACTGACTCACTCACTCACTCACTCACTCACTCACTCACTCACTCACTCACTCACTGACTCACTCACTCACTGACTTACTGACTCACTGACTCACTGACTCACTCACTCACTCACTCACTCACGGACTCACTCACTGACTCACTCGCTGACTCACTCACTCACTCACTCACGGACTCACTCACTGACTCACTCACTCACTCACTCACTCACTCACTCACTCACTCACACAATCACTCACTCACTCACTCACTCACTCACTTACTCACTCGACTCACTCACTGACTCACTCACTCACTCACTCACTCACTCACTCACTCACTCACTCACTCACTCACTCACTCACTCACTCACTGACTCACTCACTCACTCACTCACTTACTGACTCACTCACTCACTGACTCACTCACTGACTCACTCACTCACTCACTCACTCACTCACTCACTGACTCACTCACTCACTCACTCACTCACTCACTGACTCACTCACTCACTGACTCACTCACTCACTCACTCAATCACTCACTCACTCACTCACTCACTCACTCAATCAATCACTCACTCACTCACTCACTGACTCACTCACTGACTCACTCACTCACTCACTCACTCACTCACTCACTGACTCACTCACTGACTCACTCACTCACTCACTCACTCACTCACTCACTGACTCACTCACTCACTCACTCACTCACTCACTGACTCACTCACTCACTGACTCACTCACTCACTCACTCAATCAATCAATCACTCACTCACTCACTCACTCACTCACTCACTCACTCACTCACTCACTCACTCACACACTCACTCACTCAATTCAATTCAATTGTGCTTTATTGGCATGACATACATGGGTACATATTGCCAAAGCATTTCACAAAGCAAAACAGAAACATACATCAAACATATTCACATTTATATTTATATATACACATAATAAGCAATACATATTTTATTAATCAGGATGTGTTCACTCAGTACATCTCAATTTGTGGCATTTATAGATATGCTGTGCTATATAAGTGGAAGCAGGTCCTTCACCGAGTAAGACCTTCAGTTTTTCGTGATGGTGTAGTGACTGGAAGTCAGGGATAATGTGTTGTATTTGCCCATCCAGTGAGTCTCTTAGGGCGGTGTATTTATCACAGTGGAGGAGGAAGTGTGCCTCTGTCTCCACTGCTCCTGATCTACACTCTCTACAGATACGCTCTTCTGTGGGCAGCCATGTCTTCTTATGCCGCCCTCTTTCTATGGCCAGCGTGTGGTCACTCAGCCTGTACTTGGTTAATAACGCTCTGTGTGTTGTGTTTCTGACTGAGATGAGATAGTTAGCCAGACTGTACTCTCTGTTTAGTCCCAGATAACATTGGAGACGGCTTTGCTCTTTGGTTTGATGTTTCCAGTGCTGCATATACGCCTCTCTCTCGTTTTTCATGATTTCTTTGATTTCTGCAGATTTTACAGGAGCAGTGGTATACGCTTTGTTCATCAGTTCTGACACCATTACACAGAGATTACTTTTCTGGGTTTGTAGGGCTTTAAACTGAAGATCATCTTTAGAGCTTGAGTGTAGGTGGATCCAGAACTTCAAGGCTCTTTTTTTAATGGTTAGATTAAGGGGCAGTCGGCCCAGCTCCGGCCTGCATGCGTTGTTCGGTGTGTTTCTGTGGACGTGGAGGATGTTTCGACAGAACTCTACATGTAGGCCTTCTACAGGGTGTTTGTCCCAGACCTTATGGCTGAAGTTACTCGCTGGGCCCCAGACCTCACTTCCGTACAGTGCAATGGGCAGGATGACGCTATCGAATATCTTTGTCCAGATTCTAATGGGGATGTCTATTTTAAATAATTTCATTCGTATAGCGTGCAGGGCTCTGCGGGCTTTTGCAAGTAATGTTTTAATTGCTAATTTAAAGTTTCCAGTGGGTGTTAAAACCAGACCAAGATAATTATAATGTAAAGTGTGTTGAATTGTGCTGTTGTTTACAGTAAATATATGTTCATGTTCCAGATTTCTGGGTTTCTTCTGAAAAATCTTGATCTCAGTTTTTTGGGAGTTGACTTCTAAGGACCAGTCCTGGCAGTATTTAGTTAAGATGTCGAGGTTTTTCTGGAGGCCTTCTGGTGTTTTAGACAGAATTAGTAAGTCGTCTGCATACAGTAAATATTTGACTTCTGTGTCAAACAGTTGAAGTCCTGGACTCTCTGATTGGTCCAATAGATCTGCCAATTCATTAATATAAATGTTAAATAGAGTTGGGCTGAGGCAGCAGCCCTGTCTGACCCCTCGCTGTTGGGAAAAATATTCTGTTCTTTGTTGATCAATTTTTACTGCACATTTATTTTTGTTATACATGTTTTTTATCAAGTCATATGTTTTTCCCCCAATACCACTTTGAATGATTTTATAAAACAATCCTTTATGCCAAATGGAATCAAAAGCCTTCCTGAAATCGACGAAGCAAGCAAATATTTTTCCTTCCTTCTTTTGGTGTACATGTTGGTTTAGTAATGTGTGTAGTGTGTGAATATGATCAGTGGTTCGATGTTTGGGGAGAAAGCCAATTTGAGATTTGCTCACTCACTGACTCACTGACTCACTCACTCACTCACTCACTGACTCACTAATTCACTCACTCACTCACTCACTCACTCACTCACTGACTCACTCACTGACTCACTCACTCACTCACTCACTCACTCACTCACTCACTGACTCACTCACACACTCACACACTGACTCACTGACTCACTCACTCACTCACTCACTGACTCACTCACTGACTCACTAATTCACTCACTCACTCACTCACTCACTCACACACTCACTCACTCACTCACACACTCACACACTCACTCACTCACACACTCACACACTGACTCACTGACTCACTGACTCACTGACTCACTCACTCACTCACTCACTCACTCACTCACTCACTCACTCACTCACTCACTGACTCATTCACTCACTGACTCACAGACTCACTCACTCACTCACTCACTCACTCACTCACTCACTCACTCACTCAGACACGCACTCACTCATTCACTCACACACTCACTCACTGACTGACTCAGACACACACTCACTCACTCACTCACTCACTGACTGAGTCACTCACTCACTCACTCACTCACTCACTCACTCACTCACTGACTCACTCACTCACTCACTCACTGACTCATTCACTCACTGACTCACAGACTCACTCACTCACTCACTCACTCACTCACTCACTCACTCACTCACTCACTCACTCACTCACTCACTCACTCACTCACTCACTCACTGACTCACTCACTCACTCACTCACTCACTGACTCATTCACTCACTGACTCACAGACTCACTCACTCAGACACACACTCACTCATTCACTCACACACTCACTCACTGACTGACTCAGACACACGCTCACTCACTCACTCACTCACTCACTCACTCACTCACTCACTCACTCACTCACTCTCTCTCTCTCACACACACACACACACACACACACACACACACACACACACACACACACACACACACACACACACACACACACACACACACACACACACACACTCACTCACTCACTCACTCATTGTAGGAAATAACATTCAGCAGCTCTCATGAGCCGTGTGTTGCTCCCCACAGTGGTTTTCTCCTCCATGACGTCTCTGCAGAAGGAGGAGTTCTTCGACCTGCTGGCGACCTCTCAGGGTCGGCGGCTGGATGACCAGCGAGCTGAGCTCCAGAATGCCTCCTCCGCCCCCGCCTCCATCCCTGCCTCCACCCCCTCCTCCGCCCCCGCCTCCACTCCTGCCCCCGCTCCCGCCTCCGCCTCCGCCCCCCCAGCCAAAGCCAAGCAGAGGAAGAGCAGCTGTAAGGGCACAGAGGTCACCCGGACGCTTCCCACGCAAACACCCAAAGAGGATTTATACAACATGATCGTCAACTCACAAGTGAGTGTGTTTGAGCTCAAAACACTGGAAGAGAGATATATACACTGATCAGGCATAACATTATGACCACATTATGATTCCTAATTTTGTGCTGTTCCCCGTCGAGACCCCTAAAGGTGTGCTGTGATCAGGGGCGTAAATCAAGTGTGTGTGTGTGTGTGTGTGTGTGTCCTTGCTTATATTACATTGTGGGGACCAAATGTCCCATAAGGATAGTACAATCTGAGATCATCTACATTGTGGGAACCAGCCAGCGGTCCCCACTTTTCAAAAGGCTTATAAATCACACAGGATGAGTTTTTTTGAGAAAGTAAAAATGCAGAATGTTTCCTGTGATGGGTAGGTTTAGGGGCTGTGTGTGTGTGTGTGTGTGTGTGTGTGTGTGTGTGTGTGTGTGTGTGTGTGTGTGTACTTGTCTACCTATCTAACAGGGGACCTTGGCGTCGTTACACACTCACCAACAGGGGACCTCTGAGCCAAGAGGGGACATTTTTCAAGTCCCCTGTTGGTCATGCACTAAATCATGTGAAAATGAAGTAAAAAACTAAAGAAATGCTCTGGTGATTTTTTAAATGTTTGACCAAGTAAGGACCTACAGGTGTGTGTGTTTAAATCATGTTAAAATCAAGAAACAACACACTGGTGAATTTTTAAAAATTTTGACCAAGAGGGGACCTAAGAGTGTGTGAGTGTTTAAGGCCATGCTCAGCAGCTCCCCTGTAGGCTGGAGCAGGAACTGTAATAGCCCTTAAACACACGTCGTTCACACACACACACTCCTCTATTGTTTGAATGGCCTGCTGTCCTCTGACTCTAGAGCTGCTGTTTAACAGGCTGCTTACTAAAGGAACAAACATTATATAGATTATATCTCTTTACTAAACACCCTGACTAGTTTCAAACTTTGCATTACTTTAAAATTAAATACTACAGGATCCAAGAAAAAACGATTAAAAAATCTAAACAACCAGGATGTAATTAGAAATACATCTGCCATCAAAATGTGTGTGTCCTCAGTTTCTACAAATAAATATAGTAAATACCATCCATCATGGCCGTGGAGAGACCGTAAAACTTTATTAAATTATTAAGGGATCTCATTCAATGCTTTTGTAAACATTTTTTGTTTCTGTGTATATATATATATATATATAACATTTTAATGACAGTGGCCTATAATTATTGAAAAATAATGCATTATTTTATTTATATTAAAAAAAAAGGTACGGTAAATGGGACAAACTTTGCATCTAAAGTTCTTTTAAACAAGTGTTAACATAGACATTATTAAAAACATTTTATTTTAGCCAAGTATTTGAAAAAATAATGTGTGACTTTTGGCCCATATAAAAGGCCCATCTTACCACCTTATACATTTATGAGCTTTTTAAACTAACCACTTTTGATTTATTTATGTTTAACAAAATGATGCAGGTCCCCTGTTAGATAGTAAATCACGACGCCTGTGTGTTTGCTGTGACATTTCTTATCATCATAAACACACTGCAAAGATTTAGAGTTTTTACAGCAATACCTGAGTTTAAAGGGTTAAATCAAGCAGAAATAGCTCTCTAATGTATTAATTGCAGGTCATTATTGAATAGTGATTACGTTACACACACACACTGACTCAGGTCCCCTGTTAGATAGTAAATCACGACGCCTGTGTGTTTGCTGTGACATTTCTTATCATCACAAACACACTGCAAAGATTTAGAGTTTTTACAGCAATACCTGAGTTTAAAGGGTTAAATCAAGCAGAGATAGCTCTCTAATGTATTAATTGCAGGTCATTATTGAATAGTGATTACGTTACACACACACACTGACTCAGGTCCCCTGTTAGATAGTAAATCACGACGCCTGTGTGTTTGCTGTGACATTTCTTATAATCACAAACACACTGTAAAGATTTAGAGTTTTTACAGCAATACCTGAGTTTAAAGGGTTAAATCAAGCAGAAATAGCTCTCTAATGTATTAATTGCAGGTCATTATTGAATAGTGATTATGTTACACACACACACTGACTCAGGTCCCCTGTTAGATAGTAAATCACGACGCCTGTGTGTTTGCTGTGACATTTCTTATCATCACAAACACACTGTAAAGATTTAGAGTTTTTACAGCAATAACTGAGTTTAAAGGGTTAAATCAAGCAGAGATAGCTCTCTAATGTATTAAATGCAGGTAATTATTGAATAGTGATTACGTTACACACACACTGACTCAGGTCCCCTGTTAGATAGTAAATCACGACGCCTGTGTGTTTGCTGTGACATTTCTTATCATCACAAACACACTGTAAAGATTTAGAGTTTTTACAGCAATACCTGAGTTTAAAGGGTTAAATCAGGCAGCAATAGCTCTCTAATGTATTAATTGCAGGTCATTATTGAATAGTGATTATGTTACACACACACTCACTCAGGTCCCCTGTTAGATAGTAAATCACGACGCCTGTGTGTTTGCTGTGACATTTCTTATCATCACAAACACTCTGTAAAGATTTAGAGTTTTTACAGCAATACCTGAGTTTAAAGGGTTAAATCAAGCAGAAATAGCTCTCTAATGTATTAATTGCAGGTCATTATTGAATAATGAATATGTTACACACACACACTGAGTTGAGTCCCGTTAGATAGTAAATCACGACGCCTGTGTGTTTGCTGTGTCATTTCTTATCATCACAAACACTCTGTAAAGATTTAGAGTTTTTACAGCAATACCTGAGTTTAAAGGGTTAAATCAAGCAGAAATAGCTCTCTAATGTATTAATTGCAGGTCATTATTGAATAGTGACTACGTTACACACACACTGACTCAGGTCCCCTGTTAGATAGTAAATCACGACGCCTGTGTGTTTGCTGTGTCATTTCTTATCATCACAAACACTCTGTAAAGATTTAGAGTTTTTACAGCAATACCTGAGTTTAAAGGGTTAAATCAAGCAGAAATAGCTCTCTAATGTATTAATTGCAGGTCATTATTGAATAGTGACTACGTTACACACACACTGACTCAGGTCCCCTGTTAGATAGTAAATCACGACGCCTGTGTGTTTGCTGTGTCATTTCTTATCATCACAAACACTCTGTAAAGATTTAGAGTTTTTACAGCAATACCTGAGTTTAAAGGGTTAAATCAAGCAGAAATAGCTCTCTAATGTATTAATTGCAGGTCATTATTGAATAGTGATTGTTACACACACACTGACTCAGGTCCCCTGTTAGATAGTAAATCACGACGCCTGTGTGTTTGCTGTGACATTTCTTATCATCACAAACACACTGCAAAGATTTAGAGTTTTTACAGCAATACCTGAGCTTAAAGGGTTAAATCAAGCAGAAATAGCTCTCTAATGTATTAATTGCAGGTCATTATTGAATAGTGATTACGTTACACACACACTGACTCAGGTCCCCTGTTAGATAGTAAATCACGACGCCTGTGTGTTTGCTGTGACATTTCTTATCATCATAAACACACTGCAAAGATTTAGAGTTTTTACAGCAATACCTGAGTTTAAAGGGTTAAATCAAGCAGAAATAGCTCTCTAATGTATTAATTGCAGGTCATTATTGAATAGTGATTATGTTACACACACACTGACTCAGGTCCCCTGTTAGATAGTAAATCACGACGCCTGTGTGTTTGCTGTGACATTTCTTATCATCACAAACACACTGTAAAGATTTAGAGTTTTTACAGCAATACCTGAGTTTAAAGGGTTAAATCAAGCAGAAATAGCTCTCTAATGTATTAATTGCAGGTCATTATTGAATAGTGATTACGTTACACACACACTGACTCAGGTCCCCTGTTAGACAGTAAATCACGACGCCTGTGTGTTTGCTGTGACATTTCTTGTTGTCATAAACACACTGCAAAGATTTAGAGTTTTTACAGCAATACCTGAGTTTAAAGGGTTAAATCAAGCAGAAATAGCTCTCTAATGTATTAATTGCAGGTCATTATTGAATAGTGATTACGTTACACACACACACTGACTCAGGTCCCCTGTTAGATAGTAAATCATGACGCCTGTGTGTTTGCTGTGTCATTTCTTATAATCACAAACACACTGCAAAGATTTAGAGTTTTTACAGCAATACCTGAGTTTAAAGGGTTAAATCAAGCAGAAATAGCTCTCTGATGTATTAATTGCAGGTCATTATTGAATAGTGATTACGTTACACACACACACTGACTCAGGTCCCCTGTTAGATAGTAAATCACGACGCCTGTGTGTTTGCTGTGACATTTCTTGTTGTCATAAACACACTGCAAAGATTTAGAGTTTTTACAGCAATACCTGAGTTTAAAGGGTTAAATCAAGCAGAAATAGCTCTCTAATGTATTAATTGCAGGTCATTATTGAATAGTGATTACGTTACACACACACACTGACTCAGGTCCCCTGTTAGATAGTAAATCACGACGCCTGTGTGTTTGCTGTGACATTTCTTATCATCACAAACACACTACAAAGATTTAGAGTTTTTACAGCAATACCTGAGTTTAAAGGGTAAATCAAGCAGAAATAGCTCTCTAATGTATTAATTGCAGGTCATTATTGAATAGTGATTACAATACACACACACACTGACTCAGGTCCCCTGTTAGATAGTAAATCACGACGCCTGTGTGTTTGCTTTGACATTTCTTATCATCATAAACACACTACAAAGATTTAGAGTTTTTACAGCAATACCTGAGTTTAAAGGGTAAATCAAGCAGAAATAGCTCTCTAATGTATTAATTGCAGGTCATTATTGAATAGTGATTACGTTACACACACACTGACTCAGGTCCCCTGTTAGATAGTAAATCACGACGCCTGTGTGTTTGCTGTGACATTTCTTATCATCACAAACAAACTGTAAAGATTTAGAGTTTTTACAGAAATACCTGAGCTTAAAGGGTTAAATCAAGCAGAAATAGCTCTCTAATGTATTAATTGCAGGTCATTATTGAATAGTGATTACGTTACACACACACTGACTCAGGTCCCCTGTTAGATAGTAAATCACGACGCCTGCGTGTTTGCTGTGACATTTCTTATCATCACAAACACACTGCAAAGATTTAGAGGTTTTACAGCAATACCTGAGTTTAAAGGGTTAAATCAAGCAGAAATAGCTCTCTGATGTATTAATTGCAGGTCATTATTGAATAGTGATTACGTTACACACACACTGACTCAGGTCCCCTGTTAGATAGTAAATCACGACGCCTGCGTGTTTGCTGTGACATTTCTTATCATCACAAACACACTGTAAAGATTTAGAGTTTTTACAGCAATACCTGAGCTTAAAGGGTTAAATCAAGCAGAAATAGCTCTCTGATGTATTAATTGCAGGTCATTATTGAATAGTGATTACGTTACACACACACTGACTCAGGTCCCCTGTTAGATAGTAAATCACGACGCCTGTGTGTTTCTCTCCTCAACCCCCACAACCCCCCACTCACAATTTACATTTCAACAAGGGAGACTTGAAAAACCAGTTTGTGAACCACAGGCCAATAGAGCTCAAACTACCAATGTGGCAGAACCCTTCTCAAATAAACTAGAGAAGATGCTGGGATTTGCCCTGCCAAATTAAACTAAATTACAGTTTTTACAATCGCTAGGCCACATTTCTCAATACTTTGGTCATTTTCAAAACTTGTTCTCCAAACCAACTTTCTGCTTCACATCAGTTATTTCACATTCAAAATCCACAAAAACTAACAAAACACTTCATTCATGTCTCAAATCAATTGCCAATGATCCACAGTTTAGCTTGCACAGACTGAAGTTGTGATCACTCTGTGAAGAGTTTTGAAAAAGTGACCAACATTTGTTTGACAAATTTGAGAGTGCCAGAGACTTTGACTAAGGAGAATATTCTGAGCACACTGTGTGATGTTATTGAGATCTTTTATGAAACTTTTTAGAGGTGACAAAAGTGAGAGTTCCAGAGTATCTAGCTGAAGAAAAAAGTCTGAGCACAGCATGCGATACTGTTGAGATCCCTTCTGAAACTTTAGAGGAGACACATTTGAGCAATCCAGTCTCTCTAGCCAAGGAGACAAATCAGAGCATAGTATGTGATGTTGTTGAGATCTCTTATGAAACTTTAGTGGAGATAAACATGAGAGAATGTCATTTTTTGTCTCAGGATAAACATGTGAGAAGCAGGAGACTTAGCCTTATGTCTCAATTTGATGTTCACTTGATCTCATTTCTTTCTAGGAGAAAGATGTGAGTTGAGAAGGAGATCTCAGGTTTGATTTTCCTTTCCTCTAGGTTGGCCTTTGGTTCACAAACTGGGTTTTTAGGGCCCTATAAAATCTGTTTTATTTTTTCCCAAATTCCGTTTTTTCCGTTTTAATTTTTGCAGATTCCTTTTTTTCCGTTAAAATGTTTGGTAATTCAGTTTTTTTACCCTTTACTGTAATTTTGGTGAAAAAAAGAGTTTGCTTTTAATGTTAATATAATACAACATAAAACAAAAAATAGGAATGACCTTAAATTTATCGAGGTAACAAACATCACATTTACTTTTTAGGACAAATATGATATTTGACATAACACTGCACTTCAAATACTTCAAATATTAATGGTTATTAGCTTTAAACTTTCCGGTAAAATAAATTATAATAGTTTATATAAGTTAAAATGAAAGTGCTCCATTAGCTTTTTCTTTCAAGTAAATTTTTTTAAAAAGAACTAAAAAAAAAAAAATCATAAGAATCATATTTTACAGTACTCTTAAGTATTATTAAGTAAAACATTTAAATTTGAAAATTAACATAAAAAAAACATTGCACCATGAAATCATGTAGTGAATTGTTCTGTGTGTTTAACAATCACCATAATGATATCCAGAGCTGTGAAAAATAAAAATACACGAAAACACAACACTGCCAGAAGTTTTTTCCCCCAACTTCAAAGGCCCCTTTAAATGATTAAAACTAGATGCTTCATTTTAACTTTAAGGTTACTTATCATGTAAACTACCCATATAGAGCATGTTAAATGCATGTTTGGAACAGACTAACAGAGGGGAAAACGGTCGCATTTGCAGCAGATATGCATTGCTGCCTAATGTGCACATTATAAATCAAAGCACGAGATGACAGGGGTCGAGCAGAACGCTGGAAAATCTGACAGAATGGACAATATTTGTCTGTCTGTGCAATACACGAGCGCGGCTCCCGCTCTCCATATGGAAAGCTTCTGCGCCGCCTGCGCGTGCAGTGTGAAACCGCCGTTAGCGTCGAGTTTCTTAACTTTTTCGCTGCCGAAAGCAGAGCCGTGGAGACCAACTTCGCCATACTTTCATTGTTTTGAAGGGCGAGCTGAAATGACGGGAGGGGTTGTGTCGCGGAGATTTGCTTCCCCCGGTCTGCACTTTCCTCAGACATACATTCTCCACCCACACGACACAGAATTTCATTACAAATATGTAAAATTCCGGGGAAATCTGCGTTAACACCAGATTCCGCGTTTATATGCAGATTCCGCGATTCCGTCCGCGATTCCGTGATCACGGAAATTATAGGGCCCTAGGTTTTCAAGTCTTCCCTTATTTATTATTATTAAAATGTAAATTGTGTGGGGGGTTGTGTGGATCTACTGTGTTTGTAGACCCGGTTTACAGCAGTTAGTTCACCTACAAATGAAAATTAGCCCATGATTTACTCACCCTCAAGTCATCCCAAGTGTATATGACATTCTTTTTTCAAATGAATAAAATCTGAGTTATTTAAATTTATATTAAAAAAGTCCTGGCTCTTCCCAGCTTTAAAATGCCAGTGCCTTGTCGGTCCATAAAAGTGCATCTAACCATCATATAACTGATCCACACAGTAACTGATCCATAGACTAAAATACTAGCTTTCGGTTTTCAGTGCTACACGAATCACATTGAGCTTAAAGGACAACTCCAGTGAGAAATGACCCTAGGGGTAATTAACAGATGGTTAGCGAGTAGATCGTTCTCTGGGATGCGGTTTCATGAAAATCGAATTTAAAGAGTTTTATCTCTAAACACAGATTAGCTTATAATGTTTGTCTATGGGGCATGGAATAAGTTAAATTAAATCGCTAGTTAATACCACTAACAAGGCTCAACATATCCTCACACACGGCAGCATAATGAGGGTCCCTACATGCAAACCGAAGCATTGAGAACTTGTTAGAGTACAAACGGTTTAATAAGAAGATACTTTATAAAGACAGTACATTACACGTTTACAGACTGCAGCCATCTTGGAAAACAGTCTCGACTAGTCGAGCCACGAACGTTGTGCTAAGTGAGCTGATCGATAGGAATTAAGTTTGTGAAATCTAATTACATGGACTTTTTTTTCTTTTTTTTTCTCTACTGCGTTCAGTGCTTTCTTCCGGAAACAATGGCCCATATGAGATTCCAAGTCACAGTTCATCACTTAGCACAGCGTTCGTCACTCAAATCTGTTTTTAGAGATAAAACTCTTTACACTTGATTTCCATGAAAACGCATCCCAGAGAAAGATCTACTCGGTAACCATCTATTAATTACCCCAAGGGTCATTTCTCACCGGAGTTGTCCTTTAAAGAGTAACCCTTCTTCACCCATGAATCCTTGACGTATGTGCACTGACAAACACTGAAGAGAGAAGATAGAGCTAAACAAAACTTAGCGTCAGGGGTTACTCTTTTCATAATAACACTAAAACACAATTTCTTTCAATAAAAATAATTAGTTTAGTCTATAAAGTTTAAAATATGGACATTGTTCTTACACAAACGTGCCACTTTGCTTCAGAAGGCTCTTCATTACTCACGTGCTATATGGGTGAACACCTAAAGCACACGCCCCAAAAGCTGTATCTCTGACAGTCCACGAATGCTAAACTAAAATGCTAAAATTAATACAAAATTATTTTAAAAAAAAAATAGGAAGTATCCCAGTAAACATAGTTGCTTATGTCATAGTAGGTTCAGTTAAGTGAACATACACTTTGAGAAAAAGTAACTTATAAAAAAAATATATATATATATATATATATATATATATATATATATATATATATATATATATATATATATTTATATTTTTTTATTTTTATTTTTTTATTTTTTTTTTTTACAGTGAGGACAATACAGTGTTATATTACAACTACTGAAAGGCTGTCCTGAAAAGCACTGTTTATTTCATGTGTATCATATCTTTTGTATTTATTTGTGCTTTCACTTGTAATGTGTTTGGGCTGGTGGTTTAGATGTGCTCTTGAAATTGGAATAGAGAATAGTGTGTGTGTTGAGTTTGCTGCTCAACCCCCCACCAGTAATTTACATTTCAATGCATGAAGACTCTCACAGGTGAGACACAGAACCTCACTACTGTTACCTATGTCCTAGACCAAATACACTGCCAAAAATAAATTGAAATTACATGATGAAATGAAATTACAATCGCTAGGACATATTTCCCAATATTTAGGAGAACTGAGTGAGGAGTTTATACATTTGTTAACCAACTTTCAGCTTCACAGCAGTTAATTTTACTTTTACAAATCAACTCATTCTTCCAGAGCACTAGCAGCGCAGGTTTACATCAACACTAACATCAAGAACATTATACAATTAAAATGTCTTTACAAAACTAGAATGACACTCTCTGCTGCTTATAATTCACTGCATACTTACAGTACAGTACAACATTATTCCTAAGTTTCCTCTTTTGAATGGATGGTAATGGTCTAACACTGGTGTTGGTGTTCAGTTTCATCAAAGTTGCTTTGATAGTGTTTGATTTTTTTTAGCAGTATAAATTGCAATACAATATTACTGTATAGATGTTTTAAATTGCTGTCTCATTCAGTTTTGTATTATGTTATTGTTTTGTCCATAAGTTTAACACTTTTGAAAACAGCATGTAAGGATGTGCGAATTGGCCTGTAGAACAAAGATTTGATTGTGTTTGTGTCAAAGTGAGAAAAGATTTCAGGTAAATTGAAAGATGTTGCCATTGAATGCATTTTTTGCTAAAGCAATGTTGATCCACAGTTAAGCTGTGATATAAAATGTTCTTTTACAAAACATTTCTCAATAATAAACACACTTTTTCAACTTTTTCAACTCTTCACACAGTGATCACAACTTCAGTCTGTGCAAGCTAAACTGTGGATCATTGGCACTTGATTTGAGACATGAATTAAGTGTTTTGTTAGTTTTTGTGGATTTTGAATGTGAAATAACTGATGTGAAGCAGAAAGTTGGTTTGGAGAACTGTGTGAAGGATTTTGAAAATGACCAAAGTATTGAGAAATGTGGCCTAGCGATTGTAAAAAATGTAATTTAGTTTAATTTGGCAGGGCAAATCCCAGCATCTTCTCTAGTTTATTTGAGAAGGGTTCTGCCACATTGGTAGTTTGAACTCTATTGGCCTGTGGTTCACAAACTGGTTTTTCAAGTCTTCCCTTATTGAAATGTAAATTGTGAGTGGGGGGTTGTGGGGGTTGAGGAGAGAAACACACAGGCGTCGTGATTTACTATCTAACAGGGGACCTGAGTCAGTGTGTGTGTGTAACGTAATCACTATTCAATAATGACCTGCAATTAATACATTAGAGAGCTATTTCTGCTTGATTTAACCCTTTAAGCTCAGGTATTGCTGTAAAAACTCTAAATCTTTACAGTGTGTTTGTGATGATAAGAAATGTCACAGCAACACACAGGCGTCGTGATTTACTATCTAACAGGGGACCTGAGTCAGTGTGTGTGTAACGTAATCACTATTCAATAATGACCTGCAATTAATACATTAGAGAGCTATTTCTGCTTGATTTAACCCTTTAAACTCAGTTATTGCTGTAAAAACTCTAAATCTTTGCAGAGTGTTTGTGATGATAAGAAATGTCACAGCAAACACAGAGGCGTCGTGATTTACTATCTAACAGGGGACCTGAGTCAGTGTGTGTGTGTGTGTAACATAATCACTATTTAATAATGACCTGCAATTAATACATTAGAGAGCTATTTCTGCTTGATTTAACCCTTTAAACTCAGGTATTGCTGTAAAAACTCTAAATCTTTACAGTGTGTTTGTGATGATAAGAAATGTCACAGCAAACACACAGGCGTCGTGATTTACTATCTAACAGGGGACCTGAGTCAGTGTGTGTGTACCGTAGTCACTATTCAATAATGACCTGCAATTAATACATTAGAGAGCTATTTCTGCTTGATTTAACCCTTTAAACTCAGGTATTGCTGTAAAAACTCTAAATCTTTGCAGTGTGTTTGTGATGATAAGAAATGACACAGCAAACACACAGGCGTCGTGATTTACTATCTAACAGGGGACCTGAGTCAATGTGTGTGTGTAACGTAATCACTATTCAATAATGGCCTGCAATTAATACATTAGAGAGCTATTTCTGCTTGATTTAACCCTTTAAACTCAGGTATTGCTGTAAAAACTCTAAATCTTTGCAGTGTGTTTGTGATTATAAGAAATGTCACAGCAAACACACAGGCGTCGTGATTTACTATCTAACAGGGGACCTGAGTGAGTGTGTGTGTAACAATCACTATTCAATAATGACCGGCAATTAATACATTAGAGAGCTATTTCTGCTTGATTTAACCCTTTAAACTCAGGTATAGCTGTAAAAACTCTAAATCTTTGCAGTGTGTTTGTGATGATAAGAAATGTCACAGCAAACACACAGGCGTCGTGATTTACTATCTAACAGGGGACCTGAGTCAGTGTGTGTGCAACGTAATCACTATTCAATAATGACGTGCAATTAATACATTAGAGAGCTATTTCTGCTTGATTTAACCCTTTAAACTCAGGTATTGCTGTAAAAACTCTAAATCTTTGCAGTGTGTTTATGATGATAAGAAATGTCACAGCAAACACACAGGCGTCGTGATTTACTGTCTAACAGGGGACCTGAGTGAGTGTGTGTGTGTAACGTAATCACTATTCAATAATGACCTGCAATTAATACATTAGAGAGCTATTTCTGCTTGATTTAACCCTTTAAACTCAGATATTGCTGTAAAAACTCTAAATCTTTGCAGTGTGTTTGTGATGATAAGAAATGTCACAGCAAACACACAGGCGTCGTGATTTACTATCTAACAGGGGACCTGAGTGAGTGTGTGTGTGTAACGTAATCACTATTCAATAATGACCTGTAATTAATACATTAGAGAGCTATTTCTGCTTGATTTAACCCTTTAAACTCAGGTATTGCTGTAAAAACTCTAAATCTTTGCAGTGTGTTTATGATGATAAGAAATGTCACAGCAAACACACAGGCGTCGTGATTTACTATCTAACAGGGGACCTGAGTGAGTGTGTGTGTGTAACGTAATCACTATTCAATAATGACCTGCAATTAATACATTAGAGAGCTATTTCTGCTTGATTTAACCCTTTAAACTCAGGTATTGCTGTAAAAACTCTAAATCTTTGCAGTGTGTTTGTGATGATAAGAAATGTCACAGCAAACACACAGGCGTCGTGATTTACTATCTAACAGGGGACCTGAGTGAGTGTGTGTGTGTAACGTAATCACTATTCAATAATGACCTGCAATTAATACATTAGAGAGCTATTTCTGCTTGATTTAACCCTTTAAACTCAGGTATTGCTGTAAAAACTCTAAATCTTTGCAGTGTGTTTGTGATGATAAGAAATGTCACAGCAAACACACAGGCGTCGTGATTTACTATCTAACAGGGGACCTGAGTCAGTGTGTGTGTAACATAATCACTATTCAATAATGACCTGCAATTAATACATTAGAGAGCTATTTCTGCTTGATTTAACCCTTTAAACTCAGTTATTGCTGTAAAAACTCTAAATCTTTACAGTGTGTTTGTGATGATAAGAAATTGTCACAGCAAACACACAGGCGTCGTGATTTACTATCTAACAGGGGACCTGAGTCAGTGTGTGTGTAACGTAATCACTATTCAATAATGACCTGTAATATTCAATAATGTCAATGCATTGGTGTACCTGACAATAATCTTAAATGAGAGATGTGGACTGATCATATACTGTAATTATGAAGACACAACAGAGAATGAATTTCTTAAAGAAATGACTTTTCTGTAATGTAGTAGGTATTATGTCTAAGGTATATTGTGTTTGTGTGTGTGTGTGTGTGTGCCTATTGTGATACCAGATGCCTGTGTAAACAAGTTAACTTATTTTAATGTGTTGACTAACATACTAAAGCACAAGAAGACTTGTGGACTAACTAAGTGTAGTGTGTTACTTGATGTTACATCTTGTAACTTTATTGCGACTGTGTAATAAATATATTTAAAAATAAATTAAAGTATTAAAGTATATTTTAGGTTACAAATAAATACTTCTCAGTACATTCAAAAGAACACAGTTATTATAAAAAGACATATTATTACTTGACACATTATATAGTCTGTACGAAGCTTAACTGCATTTATGTTATTTATTTGTAAAGACATGTAATGGTGGAGATGGCATATATATATGCCAAATGCATATATATATATATATATATATAAAATGAAGACAGACTTGACTGCCAGCTCACTTCACATTCACACACAGCTCCACTGCAGACTAATGGAGGTCCCCTGTTGGATAGGTAGACATCGGTCACACACAAACACACACAGCTCCATTAGAGTCTATGGAGGTCCCCTGTTGGATAGGTAGACATCGCTCAGGTCCCCTCTTGGCATATTTTTTAAAAAATAAAAAAATGCTTATTTGAAGTTATATTATGAATAAGGACCTTAAAAGAAAATTTTGTATGTGATTTTTGTTTCTTCAAAATGACTAGAAACACAGGTCCCCTCTTGGATAGTGTAGAGTGATAGTCCCCTCTTGGTAATATAGACGTGTATGTGTGTGTGTGTGTGTGTGTGTGTGTGTGTGTGTGTGTGATGGGTAGGTTTAGGGGCAGTGTGTGTGTGTGTGTGTGTGTGTGTGTGTGTGTGTGTGTGTGTGTGTGTGTGTGTGTGTGTGTGTGTGTGTGTGATGGGTAGGTTTAGGGGCAGTGTAAGGGGATAGAAAATACGGTTTGTACAGTATAAAAACCATTATGCCTATGGAATGTCCCCACAAAGATAGTGAACCAGACGTGTGTGTGTGCCTACCCCCCCAATAGGGACTGTCCCCCCTAAAAACCATGCTGAATTGTAAATAATATAGTGATATATACTTTTAAATAAATGTGTAAGTAGTAAAACAAGACAAACGCAAACGGTAAAAAAGTGTTTTAGGTTTAGAAACATTTTGCGTCCCCCCCTTGCCCCACAGTGGATTGATCCTTCGCGCACCTCAACTATCCATACACCGTAAAAACTACCGCACTAGTTTGGGACTAGAACAAAACTCTTCAGACAGCAGTTGTGAAACACTAGTAATTAGCTGTCAAGGCTATTTTATTCACTTTAAACATCAGATGAAGTGATTCTTTTCTCTTTAATACAGACTAGGCTTGCTGCGATAGTCTGTGCTACTGGTATACGAGCGAAACACCAGTTACAACCAGGGGCGTGGGACTGGGGGGATAAAGGGTACTGAGTAACCAGGGCCCGAGGCAGGGAAGTCCTTTTTTCTATACATACATGGTACGGGGGCCCAGCAAGATGGTTTGTACCCAGGGCCCAAAATTTGGTGCTACGCCCCTGGTTACAACACTTGCCCACAGCGGCTCCACCCCACTGTCGTTTCATTTTTTAGAATAATAAAATAATTGAGTTAATTTAGAGAACAGACAGAGAGTCGCAGCCACAAATACAGCAGGTCAGATTTCATTCATCATGAGAGCAAACCATAGACTCACTTGACAGACAAAAAGATTGCAGAAGATTTTGTTTCCAAGCGAAATGTACCAGCACCTTTTGTGTCGTCGTACTGTTTTCTTGCTGTGTCTTTTATTAAGAGAACAGGCTAATGTACTCAAAATTGGCGCTAATTGTAAACTGAAAGTATGCGCACGGCCGCTCTATCAGATCTGTGTTGGGTTTTGCTCATTATTTTAATGTGTGGCAGATCAGAGGACTTATAAAATACTATTTAATAATTATAATACGACTGCATGGTGAACCTTACTCATATTTCAACAACTATCGCTTTGTGTTGTTGGGTAGATAAAATGACAGAAAAGAAAAACGGACATTAGATAATTTTTCAGTGCGCCAAATAAGTACAAATGTTGTTGTTTTTTGTGGTACACATATCCTGAAGTACATTTTGGCTGTATTATTTGTGTCCCCTTAAAAAATTCCTCTTGGGAAATGTTATGTTTATTGTCCCCCCCCAACTGTTAGATGAAATGTACGCCCCTGGCTGTGGTATCTGGCACCAATATGTTAGCAGCAGATCCTTGAAGTCCTGTAAATTGTGAGGCAGGGGCTTCCACGGATCGGACTTTTGAGGGAATCTGGAGGCCGAGTCGACGCCTCAAACTGGTCGTTGTGCTCCTCAAACCATTCCTGAAGCATTTGTGCTTTGTGTCAGGAGCATTATCCTGCTGGAAGAGCCACAGCCACCAGAATACCGTTTCCATCAAAGGCTGAACATGGTCTCAGCAATGCTTAGGTAGGTGGAGCGTGTCAAAGTAACATCCACATGGATGGAGGACCCAAGGTTTCCCAGCAGAACATTGGCCAAAGCATCACACTGCCTCCGCCGGCTCGCCTTCTTCCCATAGTGCATCCTGGGGCCATGTGTTCCTCAGATTTCAGATTCAGATTTATACTTTATTGTCCTCAGGAGAGGAAATATGCTTCCACAGACTGTACCAGTGCAACATTCAGCACACATAACATACACATACTTCTCATAATACACAAATTATTGGTCACGTAAATATAAGCATACACAGACGGTATCAGCAGCAAACCTATGAGATATGAGACTTAATCACTATGTAGATTCAGTGCTCTTATTGCTGAAAGTACAAAACTTTTCCCTAGGCGTGATTTTTTATGGGGTAGCTGTCTGTATCTCCTGCCTGAGGGAAGAAGGATGAAACATGAATTGAGGGGGTGACTAGGGTTTCGCATAATAGTTTTTGCTCTGCGAATGATAGCAGTGTTAATCAGACCTGTCAAATTGGGAGTTGGCAGACCGATTATTTTTGAACAGGTGTTGGTGATTTTAATTAGCTTATTTCTATTAGTTCAAGAGAGCATGTTAAAATAGCAAGCAGCACAGTACAAAAGAACAGATTCGATGATACTTCGGTAAAGGTATCCCCAGGTAAGCCACACACACACACACACACCCGGCCATCCACGTGATGTAGAAGAACACGTGATTCCTCAGACCAGGCCACCTTCTTCCATCGCTCCATGGTCCAGTTCTGATGCTCACGTGCCACTGTTGGTGCTTTCGGCGGGGTCAGAGGTCACCCTGACTGGTCCATACGCCTCAAACTGAGCTGCTCTGTGTATTCTGACAGCTTTCTATCAGAACCAGCATTAACTTCTGGAGCAGTTTGAGCTCCAGTAGCTCGTCTGTTTGATCGGACCCCACGGGCCAGCCTTCGCTCCCCACGGTCATCAATGAGCCGATCAAAGACGATCGAAACAGTCTAGCTGACAGCCTGCCATGAACGTGAGATATATAACCAATCAGAGGAGACCCTTCTAGCCAATCATAGACGAAAAAGGCGGTACCTCCCCCTACCATCCTGGTCATGACAAATCCTGTCCCCCTGTGAAATCGTGTCCGCTTAGGACCAAACGTGGAAGCTGTTTTAAATGCTTAGGGTAAGTCTAACCATGGTGTATAAACTAAGCTAATTGGGTAGCTGTATGCTATACGCTAACTAAAAAAAAAACGCATAAAGAACAAGATATTTTTGATTTCATAACTTATAGCTTCAGTTATATACTAGTATGTAAAACATATGATTTGCAAGATATTTAAGACTATTTTAACACATTTTAAATGACAAAAATCAAAACGTGATTTTATATGAATACTAAAGTTCTTTCAGCCAATAGAATCGCTATAGGGTCCTAAGCGGACACAGCTGATTTCACAGGGGGACAGGATTTGTCACTGAAGCCTCCCGGCCTCCATCGCCCCCCGGTGGCCGGTCCCAGTATAGCCGCATCTCTGTGTTTTCTAATGGACGCGAGGCAAACTAAACAATCAAATTACACTTCAAATATTTTTTTTCCAAAGTTAGTTTATGTCATTGTAGGCAGTTATCATCACGATGATTTAATTTCAAGTGTTCGTTTTTTTAAATAAATTTAGTTTTAATTAGTTATTTGATGCTATAAAAACGTGTGTGTGATGTCATGATTGACAGCTGAGATCGACGTCTTTTCCTCTCGCGATAGGTCATTCCAAAATGATGGCACTTGGTAGGTTTGTATGTCCCATCCACCGCACTAGCCATTATTTTTATTGGAAGGAGACGTACGTGTCCAATGTCCAAGCATTAATGGCAGGGTAAGCCCCTTAGGTTAGTGGCACGCATATGAGGTGTGTGTGTGTGTGTGTGTGTGTGTGTGTGTGTGTGTGTGTGTGTGTGTGTGTGTGTGTGTGTGTGTGTGTGTGTGTGTGTGTGTGTGTGTGTGTGTGTGTCAGATACGTTTAAGTTTGGTTTAAGTTTGCATGGGAACTCAAATGTTTTTTTTGTTTTTTTTACCACTTTCGTTATTTTGGCTAGAAATTTCGTTGGAAATATGAAATGAATTTAGAAATGCGTTTGAAATTAAAAATTTGCCGTTAATAAACAAAATATATTTTTTGAAATTACATGATTATGAAAAGTGAGCATCATGAGTAAGATATAAGATTCGCAATGTTTGAGACTTGAGGTCACACATCATTTTGACCACTTCGAGTTTTATTTTCTAGAAAGTCTTTCATAAAAATGTATTTCGTTTTTTATAAATTGGATTTTAATTTTGATCGATGTTTCATCAACTAATTGCCTGTATATTAAATAAAAAGCAAACCAAGATCGTCTGGAATGGATTGACGTGTGTCGTTTCCTCGGCCTTAACTATAGCTTATAGTCTGTTTTAATACATTTCTTGAATATATGTCTTCATTACAGTCGGCATATAGTTATGAGATTATTTGTGGCTGCACCAGGCTCCATACTAGGTTAAAGTAATGCCACTGAGGAGAAAATATATGTCGTTTTAACGACAAGATCTCGTTATTACGAGAAAATATGTTGTTAAAAGACACAATTGAGTGGGAAAATAATATATAGGCCTTATGTGGTCTCCGCACCAGGTGTAAATGCAAGAAAAACGTTTCCATTGCAGTTTTGCGAAAATGTCCTTTTTCGAATTGCCTGAAAAACCACCTCATGAGAGCGTAAAAACTTTTTTGCGAAATTGCCGCGTTTCCATTGGGCGTATTTTCAATTCGCATTTTCAATTTGCAAAGGGTAATGGAAACGCAGCTACTGAGGCACTAACAGCAAGTTTTGGGGATTTTTGGGAGCAGATTGGAGCTTTAGCTTTAATTTCTACATTTCCATGTCTGTTTATTTCACATCAATATAATGAATTGTTCTGCATCTGTGAGAGTGTGGGCGGGCTTTTGATATCGCAGCTGTACTTCCTGCTCTACTGCGCAATTCTGGACCCGGACTTTTTTATATTTACTGTTACACTAAAATCCAAAAGTGAAGAATTTATGTTATTTATTACTTGATTGTTCAAGCTACCTCACAGAAGTGCTCTGTTTGTTATTAAAGGGTTACTTCAGCGATTAGCATATGGCTTTGTATCAGTAGAAACCCTGGAGTATATTCAAATGATTGTGCTTTCCCCCCTCATATCTCCCTGAGACAAGAGATTTAGGCATTTTATTTCTGGAAAAATTCCTCCTATGATGCAAATTGACAATATTTGCATCATAGGAGGAATGTTTGGCCAAAGGCTAAAGACTACAGCCAGCAGAGGGAGCCATTTCCGCATGTCTCATCACGAGAGCTCATCAGCTCATTTATCTCACTCCTGCAGTCAGTGCTCAGTGCTGTGATACTCGCGCGGTCACTCACTCATTATATTGAACACACACGTTCAGTTTTTAATTGTAGTGTCTTCTCTAACTCAGTCACAGTAATCCAGTAGCGGTGGCTGTGGGCGTGGCCTCACAGGGCAGCGAAGCATTCTGGGAATTGTAGTCTTTCATCCCCATGAGACAAAAATACTTTTTCCGTCTTTTCTCAGTCTAGAAGGCACCAAATTCAAAAATCATTTCACATTTCTGCTGCATTAATGACCCAGTTTAAATACAGATTCATCTTCCCAGCGCTGAAGTACCCCTTTAACAAGAGTTGTTGAATGTTAAAATAGAGAACATCCTGGATCGTGTTTTTCGCTCTTCTTTATTCTTTTTTTAATGTATTATAGAAGTATCGGATCTGGACTCGGTATCGGCAGATACTCAAAATCAAATGACTCTGACTCGAGGGCAAAAAACCCTGATCGGGACATACTATGTATTAAAGTGTGTGTTGTTGTGTTGCGGTGCAGGCTCAGGGGCGTCTGGAGGAGCAGCGCAGCTCGGCCCCCGGCCCGATGGACGACGAGGACTTCTTCTCTCTTCTGCTGAAGGTCCAGGGCGGGAGGATGGATGAGCAGAGGACAGAGCTGTTCAAACCGGTTCATTAATGTGTGTGTGACTGTGTGTGTGTGTGTGTGTGTGTGTGTGTGTGTGTGTTCCTGATGCCAGACTCTTTCCACTTATGAATAACTATAAAGATCAGATAAGACACCAGTATAAGAATACTTGCACTACTTCTGAACATTGCTCCATGTATTGCGCTTGAATTCACAACGCCAGATATACAGAATAAATCTGCTTTAGGTGTTCAGGGTCATTTGAAGGATCTTTGGCTTTTTCTGTTATGTGCACAAAATAAATATTTTAAATGTTCATTATAATGTTTTCTGTTTTTGTGAATTTGAGCAATTTTGAAACATGCTTAAAGGGTTAGTTCACCCAATAATGAAATGTCTGTCATTAACTCGTCTCCCTAATGTCGCTCCACACCCGTAAGACCTCCGTTCATCTTCACACACAGTTTAAGATATTTTATATTTAGTCCGAGAGCGTATGCAAGTGTATGCACACTATACTGTCCATGTCCAGAAAGGGAATAAAAACATCATCACAGTAGTCCATATGAGACATCAGTGGGTTAATTAGAGTCTCTTGAAGCATCCAAAATACATTTGGGTCCAAAAATAACAAAAACTACGACTTTATTCAGCATTGGCTTCTCTTCCGCGTTTGTGTTCAATCCTCAAATAAAGAATCAAACGGTTATGAGTCAGTGAATTGATTCATGATTCGGATCGCGTGTCAAACTGCTGAAATCACGAGACATTGGCGATCTGAATCATGAATCGATTCACTGACTCATAACCGTTTGAATCTTTATTTGAGGATTGAACACAAACGCGGAAGAGAAGCCAATGCTGAATAAAGTCGTAGTTTTTGTTATTTTTGGACCCAAATGTATTTTGGATGCTTCAAGAGACTCTAATTAACCCACTGATGTCTCATATGGACTACTGTGATGATGTTTTTATTTAAAACAGTTATTGTTTTAGTGGGAATTTGCACTGTGCATGTTCCCTGATTTATCCACTGGGTGGCGACAGAGATCATGTTAATCTTGCTCGAGGAGGATGAAGATATAAAACACTCACACACACTTTATCACACAAAAAAACGTTTTCTAAAAGAAAAAAAAAAATTCTCGCTCCCTCTCGCAGTCCTGGTTTGGGAGTTCTTGTTCTGGTGGCTGTGGCTCTTCCAGCAGGATAATGCTCCTGACACAAAGCACAAATGCTTCAGGAATGGTTTGAGGAGCACAACGACCAGTTTGAGGCGTCGACTCGGCCTCCAGATTCCCCAGATCTCAATCCAATCGAGCATCTGTGGGATGAGCCGAACAAACAAGTCCGATCCATGGACTCGCAACTTACAGGACTTAAAGGATCTGTTGCTAACCTCTTGGTGTCAGATACCACAGCACACCTTCAGGAGGAGTCCCTGTCTCGACGACTCAGCTACCAACACAATATTAGGACCAAGAAGGCATTTATTATTTTTATCAGTATTGAAAACTCTGGATCCTTTAGTGAAGTTCAAAGAACAGCATTTATTAATAACATAATCTTTCGTAACATAAACGTATCTTTTGATCAGTTAAGGTATAGAACTAATAACTCATCATCAGATCCTCATCTGAGAGTGATTAGTGAAGGATCATGTGACTCTGAAGACTGGAGGAATGATGATAAATTCAGCTTTGATCACAGAAATAAATGACACTTTACTATATATTCACAGAGAGGACTGATGATCTACTGGAGGAATATTACACTGCTTTACTGGAGTTATGGTATTTTTAATAAAATAAATGCAGTATTGGAGAGAGACTTCTAAAATCATTCAAAATCTTACAGATCAAAAACATAATTTAGACCTTTTAAATCAAATTTTGGCTTTTTATCCCATAATTATGATTTTAAATCCATAATTTTGACATAATCTAATAATTAAGACTTTTAAAATCATATTTTCGACTTCATTTAATAACTGAGTATGTCACATTTTCAACTTTTTATTTAAGACACAAAGTCGAATTTATGATTTAAGTCATTTTTTCCTCTTCTGTAAACATCAAAATGCCATTGCAGAACATAAACTAATGTAATGTGTTGTTAAAAATGTTTTCTCTGATGTTGTGCTCATCTTTTTTCTGCTTTCTCTCCGCTGTTCTGCTCGTTTGTCCACATCTTGCCTTTCATGTAAATTAGGGCGGCCTCTTTTTTTTTTAAACATGTTTTACATTTTGAAATCAACCTTATTATTTGTTTAAACTGAGACTGCAGTACATTTGGCGGGAATTTAATCCCATGGGGGCGTGGCCTGCTTGAGTTAGTTAGTGGTGTGTTATGGTAAGGGGCGGGGCATTTCCCAAACACCAATCACAACACACTGCTCCAGCCGACCAATCAGAGCACAGTGTGGAACTAAACCGAGCGTTACTGACAGACTGCGAAGAGAGGAGCCGCAACAATGAATGTAATTAGGAAATAATGCATACAAACCTGTTCTAGTGAAGAACAAAAACACAATCAAGAAATGAGTCCGGCTGAGATGTCCACCGTGTGAAGAGAAAGCCCTAAACTGCTTCAGGTGTGTGTGTGTGTGTGTGTGTGTGTGTGTGTGTGTGTGTGTGTGTGCAGTCTTCTCGCCCGTTCGCTCTGATGTCTGTTTGGCATGCTAATGAGGAAAGGTGAAGGCATTGCTTAGCATATCACACACCTGGCCCCAGAGTCGCGGCATGCAGGCCCATCAGCGAGTGGAAATGCCCTGATGCCCGTCAACCACTGTCCCAGCTATGGGCAAATAGCCCCAGCTATGGGTAAATAGTGGAAGACCCCAACGGTGACGCAGGCGGAAGATGATGGTGTGAGAACCATCACAACGGCTAGGAAGGCGGAAGAGGGCAACCCCACAGCCACGTGGGCTAACTCGGGAGGGTATAGTGGCTAGGGGAGCAAACCTCGAAGACAAACCTGCACCTGGGGGTAGGCACAGGCGGAGTCCAGCTGATTGGACCACCGGCAGCCTCCTGCAACTCCTGCCAGACGAAGGTTGTCATGGGTTCCCCCATGCCACTGGAGATCCCTCTGGCAGAAGTGAAGTTGGTGGGGGTGAGGTCTGTGCACCCTCACGCCCACCTTAATCCTCACCTATGCACAAGCTTCTTGCCCCGACCCCCTTCCCCCCCTCCTCCAAAAAAGTCCTGTGGCGATGTGGAATGGTGGTGGGCACAGGCCAAGGATGTGGCTGGGAGTGCCTAGCCAAACCATGCACACAGGCGGCAGTGGAGTGATGGTCGTTAGGACTGCGGGATGGAGCAGCGGGTCTTTTCGGCAGCTTCCACTGCGACTGAGCAGCCCCACACTGCTCACCCCTGAGATGGGGAAGGACCTGGAAAAGGTGGTCCAAAAACTGTCTGCTCCCCACACTCCGGACGGTAAACCGCAACCGTCGGAGCATCCCCCCTCGCGGTCGAAAAACAAAAGTAAAAAATAAACTAAGCATTGCTTCATGGAACGTTCGTACACTGTTGGACCTGGCTGAAACTCCTGGTAGGCCCCACCGCAGGACAGCACTGGTGGCCCTGGAGCTTGAGAGATATAACATCGACATAGCAGCTCTCAGCGAGACCAGACTGCATGGGGAGGACTCCCTGACAGAGGTTGGTGCTGGGTACACCTTCTTCTGGAAGGGGGTCCCTGAAGGCACTCGTCGCAACCATGGAGTTGGTTTTGCCGTGAAGACAAAACTGCTGCAGCACATTTCGGAATCCCCTATCGGCATCAATGAAAGACTGATGACTTGGCGCATTCCCCTGGCAAAGAAACGCTTTGCAACTCTCATCAGCGCATACGCTCCAACCCTTGATGCTGAGCACAACATCAAAGAGGATTTCTACAGAGCACTCGATGCCATCCTACAGCAAACCCCGGCTACGGACAGGCTCTTACTCATGGGAGACTTCAATGCTAGAGTGGGCACGGAGCACCTGGTATGGAGTAAAGTCATCGGCCAGCATGGTGTGGGGAATATGAACCACAATGGGCTCAGACTCCTCGCCCTCTGTTCAGAGCACCAGCTGGTCATTACTAACACCATTTTCCAGATGAAGAACCGGTTCAAGACCACCTGGCAGCACCCACGCTCAAAACATTGGCATCTCCTTGACTACGTGATTGTCCGTCAAAAAGACCGAAAAGATGTCCTCACCACCCGTGTTATGAGAGGAGCTGAGTGCTGGACTGACCACCTCATGGTCAGATCCAAATTATCCATGAGCATTCAACCTCGTAGCCCAAAGACAGCCTCACACAAGAAACTCAACTGTGCAGCGCTGAACAGCCACACCACCAAAGACAACCTTCGCTGGCTCCTTGCTGAAAACCTCAACAAGATCCCGGAAGAATCAGCTGACTGGCCAGCATTGCGCCAGGCTATTCATAAAGCAGCCTCAGAGGCGCTTGGCCAATCAAGGAAACTCCATCAGGACTGGTTCGACTGTAACTCAACTGAGATACAGTCACTCCTAAAAACCAAGCACGAGGCCCACAAAGCTCTCCTGTCCTGCCCTGGATCTCCTGCCCTTATAACCTCCTTCACTGCTGCTAGAGCAGAAACCCAGCGAGCCCTTCGGGCTATGGAGAACACCTGGTGGGTGCAAAAGGCACAGGAAATACAGAACCTGGCTGACTGTAACAACACTCAAGGCTTTTACGATGCCTTGAAAGCATTGTATGGCCCCAGGAAACGAGTGACTGTTCCAGTCCGATCAGCTGACGGGACCACGCTTCTCAAGGACCGGCATGAGATTCTTGCCCGTTGGGCAAATCATTTTGAGAGTCTCTTCAACCACACCAACCCTTCTGACCCACATATCCTGGACAATTTGCCAGACCTGTCACCAACCATACACCTGGATACCCCACCACTCTACTCAGAGCTCCGGCAAGCCATTGCAGGACTGAAGAACAACAAATGCGCTGGACCCGACGGAATTCCTGCAGAAGTTTTCAAACAAGGAGGATACATCCTCACGCGCCGTCTGCACCTCCTGATCCAAAATATCTGGGAACATGGGACCCTCCCACAGGACTGGAAAGATGCTAACATCGTGGTTATTTACAAGCAAAAGGGAGACAGAGCAGTCTGCAGCAACAGCCGTGGGATATCTCTCCTCTCCATCGCAGGGAAAGTCCTGGCCAAGATCATGCTCAGCAGATTGGTTGAGCACATCTCGGAAGCTGTGCTTCCGGAAACGCAGTGTGGCTTCAGGAAGTCCAGGTCCACAATTGACATGATCTTTGTCTTGAGGCAGCTGTTGGAGAAGAGCCGAGAACAGCACAAAGACCTTTACGTAGCCTTCATTGACCTCAGTAAAGCTTTTGACACCATCAATCGTGAGCTGCTCTGGAAACTCCTCTCTAAAATTGGGGTACCACCCAAGTTTCTCAGCATCCTACAGCAGCTGCACAACGGGATGCAAGCCAGAGTGATCATGGGAGAACTCCAGTCAGAATCTTTTGAGGTAAACGTTGGGGTGAAACAAGGGTGCGTCTTAGCTCCGATGCTCTTTAACATCCTCCTGTCTGCCATCACCTGCCTCTTCCATCGTGTCATGAGGCATGAAGACGGTGTCCATGTGGAATACCGACTCGACGGAAGCCTCTTCAACATCCGTCGACTCCAGGCCCGCACAAAGACAAAGTCCCGGCAAATTTGTGAGCTTCAGTATGCTGATGACTGTGCCGTCGTAGCCCACAGCCCGGACTCTATGCAGTACGCCCTCAACACTATAGCCAGTCTGTACCAATCTTTTGGCCTACAGGTTAACATTCAAAAAACTGAGGTCATGTCTCATCTCACCACCCCAGTCCCCATACCCCCCAGCTTTCATATAAACGGTGTTCCACTTAAAACAGTGGACCACTTCATCTATCTCGGCTCCACTTTGTCCTCAAGCTGCTCCCTTGACAAAGAATTACACTCCCGGATAAATAAAGCTTCATCATCTTTTGGACGCCTACGCAGCAGGGTTTTTGAAAACCATAACCTGAAGGTCAGTACCAAGGTGGCTGTGTATAATGCGGTATGTCTCTCCACTCTGCTTTATGGGGCAGAGTCATGGACCCCTTACCGCCAGCACATCACCAACCTAGAGGCCTTCCATATCCGCTGCCTACAGAAGATCCTCAACTTGTCCTGGGAAGACAGAATCCCCCACACAGTCATCCTCAGCAATACTGGCTCAATCTGCATGGAAGCAGCTGTGGCCAACAAACACCTGCGTTGGATAGGGCACACTATACGCATGCCTGAACACCGCCTGCCTCGCCAAGTCCTCTACAGTCAACTACTGGGCTCAAAGCGCTCCGCTGGAGGACAAAAGCGGCGCTTCAAGGACTACACCAGGGACCTTCTGAAGCGAGCAAACATTCCCCTCACGCAGCTCGAATCTCTGGCACTAGACAGATCAGCCTGGCAGGTCACCTGTGCCACTGCAGTCTTTCAAATACACCAAAAAAACCAAGACAGACGATCCGAGAGACGCATCAAGAGACACCAGCGGGCGGCTGGTACCCCCCTGGTGTCTGGTTTCCCTTGCTCCATCTGCGGAAGAGTGTGTGGCTCAAGGATTGGACTCAACGCCCACGAGAAGTGGCACCAGCGGCAATGTCGCTGAAACCCTCCCCCCCACCCTACCCCCTTCCCTCCATCCCCGGAGCAAGTGTCATCATCGAATATACGATGGACAGCTAAGAGAGTGTGTGTGTGTGTGTGTGTGTGTGTGTGTGTGTGCAGTCTTCTCGCCCGTTCGCTCTGATGTCTGTTTGGCATGCTAATGAGGAAAGGTGAAGGCATTGCTTAGCATATCACACACCGCTTGTATTCACCGGGAACAGCTCTGAGAAATGGGACTAATCAAAATGTGCAAATTAAACCTCCCAGTAAATTGATTCCTTTTATCCGATTGAAATTCCACACATGCTCCGGTTCACTTGAAGAATGTACGAGTCCTCGGGTTCACACTCTCACACTGGCAGAGCTCACCGAGACATGAGCTCTGGGGTTTAATTTATAGCCTATCTCCGAGGAACACAGCATCTGAACACCTGTGTGTGTGTGTGTGTGTGTGTGTGTGTGTGTGAGAGAGAGAGAGAGAGAAAGAGAGAAAGTGTGTGAATGAGGATGTGTGTGTGTGTGTGTGTGTGTGTGTGTGTGTGTGTGTGTGTGTGTGTGTGTGTGTGTGTGTGTGTGTGAATGAGGATGATTAACCCAGAGTTTGGGTTGTTTTAACCCAGCGATTGTGTTGTTTTAACCCAGAGACTGTGTTGTTTTAACCCAGAGATTGGGTTGTTTTAACCCAGCGGTTGGGTTGTTTTAACCCAACGGTTGGGTTGTTTTAACCCAGAGATTGGGTTGTTTTAACCCAGTGATTGAGTTGTTTTAACCCAGTGATTGTGTTGTTTTAACCCAGTGATTGTGTTGTTTTTACCCAGCAGTTGGGTTGTTTTAACCCAGAGATTGGGTTGTTTTAACCCAGCGGTTGGGTTGTTTTAACCCAGCAGTTGGGTTGTTTTAACCCAGTGATTGAGTTGTTTTAACCCAGCGGTTGGGTTGTTTTAACCCAGAGATTGGGTTGTTTTAACCCAGAGATTGGGTTGTTTTAACCCAGCGGTTGGGTTGTTTTAACCCAGAGATTGGGTTGTTTTAACCCAGCGGTTGGGTTGTTTTTACCCATCGGTTGGGTTGTTTTAACCCAGAGATTGGGTTGTTTTAACCCAGCGGTTGGGTTGTTTTAACCCATAGATCGGATTGTTTTAACTCAGCGATTGGGTTGTTTTAACCCAGAGATTGGGTTAATGACCTCTGACGGTGGTTTCCTCAATGAAATATTAAAGAAGCAAAAGTCCATCTGAGAGAGCACGAGCACGTGAAGGCTCGTGTATATCATGTGTCAGTGTGTGTAAGATGCAGATGAATGCTCAGGTGTGTGTCAGATGAAAAGAGCTCCACACTCGGATCAAACGTCACTCTTTATTATGTGAACACATTGAAACTGGCAGATGTATTTGCATACAAAAGTTCTCCATGGCCTGCCGTGACACCACAGGCCTGAGATCAGTTTTAGGAAGTATTAGTTGTGTAGATATTGCACAGAAAGTCTGTCGTTATAAGTCAAATGATTTGAACTTATTAATCTTTACCGTCTTACTGCTCATGTATGACGCCTCAAATCATGTGACTTGCTGCTGATTGTGTGTTTCATTGTGTTCTGTTCCTGCTTTCTCCCATTTTCACACTTCTTTCCCCCCCCCCCCCCCCCTTTAGGTCACTGATTATGCCATTGTTGGTTGCTATGGTTACCGGTTGTTTTTTCACACTTGTTTCTTGTTCAGTTTGCTTTCCTGATGTATTTATGCCCTCCATTTATTACTTCTCACTGTTGTTTGAGTGAAGCTGTAATGTTGATTCCTGTCTTCTGGATTTCCTTCTTACATTCTAAAATATGCTGGGTTAAAAACAACCCAAGTTGGGTTGAAAATGGACAAAACCCAATTGCTGGTTTAAAACAACCCAACCGCTGGGTTAAAACAACCCAATCTCTGTGTTAAAACAACCCAACCGCTGGGTTAAAACAACCCAATCTCTGTGTTAAAACAACCCAACCGCTGGGTTAAAACAACCCAATCTCTGGGTTAAAACAACCCAATCTCTGGGTTAAAACAACCCAACTGCGGGGTTATGATTCTTCAAATTTTTTTATGTGGTTGAGATTCAATAATCCTTTGAGTTTCTATTTATTAAACCAATTTACTTAATTGTATCAACTCAATTTTTTTATTTCAATAAACTCTAAATATTAAAGCAACCAGGTTACTTACTTTAACAGGATACTTAAGTTAAACGTGCAGTATGCAACTTTTGGCCACTAGGGGTCACTCATTCAAAATAATAACAACAGACGTACTTTAATGACGTCGGGAAAGTGCGTGGGCTCATGGGAGTTGTTGTCATTATTGCCACTGTCAACCAGCGAATCTGGCATCTCCAGCAGAAAACATGTTCACTGACAAGGTAATTGTTATATTACATCTCTATTATTGTTAAGTTTAGTTACGGCTTTTCACGTTATGTAATGCCAATCTAATGAAATAGCAGCAAGCTACCGTTACTTAACAAACTTATCAGTAGCGTTAGCTAATGTGTGAGACAGAATGTTGTGCGGGCGGTCGCTATGTCAACACACCTATAAGTTGGTAGGCTATGTTGACATATTAACCGTGCATCATAATTTGAGTTACTCAAATTATAGATGTTGACATGGCATCCGCGATTGTCGAACATTCTGTATATCAACTGTTCAATAAGGAAATACATTTCAATTTAGTTTATCATTACCAACATAAAACAGTAAATGAGAGAACCAGGACCAGCAATACGTTGTTCATTGGAACACGCGCTGTGTCGCTCCCCACGTTCATCAATCATTCTAATAAACATTTATTTTGGAACTCAGAGATATATGAATAAGTAGATCATTATTAAATCGATATTATATGTAGCTAGTATTAACATATGATAAAAGTGACGGTCAGCTTATATTAATTGACCAAGATAGTGGCATATTACCTTATGAAGCTAACGTTACTTTCTCCAGCTACATATAAAACCAATAATAGCTAGTCCATCTGCGTTTTACACATGACATCATCGTGTCACCAAATATACGGATAGAAATATACTTTTGAATCAGTTTTAAAAAGTCTCAGTTTCAGTCTCCAAAAACACAGAATCCGCCTGTTTGAAAAGCCGATGCAATACAAAATGTAACGTTATAGGCTACGTATTCAGCTAAACACGTCTCAATGTGGTCAAGATCGCTATGCAATATGCAAACATACAGCATGTTATGATTATATGATTATTATGTTAGCTGAATGGTTACTTAAATGACCTGTTTATTAAAACGAAAGCGAGATCAGCATATCTCTCTGCAGTCCGAGCTTGTCACGAAGATTTCGCCATCTTTCAAAGGCTTCTCCAAGGTTTACACGTCTCTTGCTTCTTCTACTGTCCCAAAATCTTCTCGGGTCATTTTTTTTCACCCGTACGTTTGCGCTTTGTTGAGCTGGCAAAGAGTAGTCATGATCCATTATCATACAGACTTTTTTATACGGGTGTTCCCCTTATACTGTCAGTGATCCTCTTTGAGTTTGGCGGTTCCGCCGAGTTCCGCAGGAAGCAAGACGCAAACGTGGATATGACGTGAAAGACTGGCGACATAACGGAAATAAAGACACGGTCCGTGTCTTCGAATTAAAATATTAATTTCTCTGGATTTAGAAGTTAATTGGAACTGTCGGGATAATGTAAACACACAACTTTAAAAAATATATAACATAGATATAGTGATCTTTTATATTTTTAATGCTGAAACATTACATATTGTGCCTTTAAACCAACAAAAAAATAATAATAAATAATAATAATGCGTTCAATTTATATAGCGCTTTTCTAGGCACTTTACATTGAAGGGGGGAATCTCCTCAACCACCACCAATGTGCAGCACCACCTGATGATGCGACGGCAGCCATATTGCGCCAGAACGCTCACCACACACCAGCTGATTGGTGGAGAGGAGCCAATCAGGAGAGGGGGATTATTAGGAGGCCATGATGGACAGAGGCCAATGGGCAAATTTGGCCAGGATGCTGGGGTTACACACCTACTCTTTTTCCGAAAGACATCCTGGGATTTTTAATGACCACAGAGAGTCAGGACCTCGGTTTAACGTCTCATCCGAAAGACGGATATCTTTCAATGACAGTGTATATTTAGAAAAAAAACACCCTTGTATAGGTACAAATGCCCCAGGAAATCAATTTAATGTATTTAAGCTAATGTTATCAAATTTAATAACACAAAAAAGTTAATTTCCGTCACTGTGAACTCGCCACCGCATAAAATATGAATAATATGAGTCAAATGTCCACAACAGGCCCAAACCAGCACAAAAACACAGGTAGCAACACCGCAAAAAATCCTCTTCTTCCTCAGTCATTCTGTCTTGTTTCCAGTCCAAATATAAAAATTCTTAAATCAAGATAAATTTACTAGATCAGTAAAACGACATAAGATATATTTTCTTGTTTTGTTGAAAATAATATCTAAATGAAGTGAGTTTTTGCTTAAAACAGGCAAAATGATCTGCCAATGGGGTGAGAAAAATAATCTTATTTCTGATTGAAATCTTGTTTCTGTCCCAAACAGAAATAGCCGGATCTCACGAAAAATGTGTAAAAATAGTAGGAGTTTGCAATGTCGTGGAATGTATACGGCAAAACTCATTTTGCCGTGCATATGATACGCACTTTATGGCGTATTATACATACGAACCCCCCACCCCACAACCCTAAACCTACCCAAGAGCGTGTCATATACGCCATAAAGTGCGTATCATATGCACGCCAAAATGAGTTTTGCCGTATACATTCCACGACATTGCACACTCGTATTATTTATACGCATTTATGTGTGATTGGGTTGATTTTTCTCACCCACCCCATTGGCAGATCATTTTGCCTGTTTTAAGGAAAAACTCACTTCATTTTGAAAGTAAGCAAAAACATCTTATGTCCGGAAACAAGACAAAATACTAAATAAGAAGAGCATTTTTTGCAGTGTAAAGACTACACGCATCTGATGGCAACTTTAAGGCAAGTTTTTTCTCAGAAGGTTTCAGCCAGTTTCTTCAGATTCAGATGCTATCAGATGTGCGTGTGTCAGCCTGCTCATTCTGCAAACACACTGAGAGATCAGACGAGGTTCAGCTCTGTTGATATGATGCTATTCTCCAGACACGGCGTAAGCAAGCAACGAGGGACGATGATATTAATGCCTTTGACAGTCAGATTATTTCTGCATCAGTTAAACCTCTGCATTGACGGACGGCTATGGAAGTGAACCTGCCACACATCTCCGAGGATTATAACACAAAGGCAGGTTGTCTGAACATCGGTCCATACCCCACTCATATAGGCCGAACTGTTCAGGATGTATCGCTGCAGGTGCCTGCTTGTTAACTGTATCTGGTGTCAGTGTTTTGATGAGCTCCATGTAATGCACTTTCGCAATCGGTTGAAGAACAGCAGTGTAAACATCCCTAGTCAAACAGCGGCTGAATATGTCAGCTCAAGCGCGGTGTTCTGGCAAACCTTGGCATCAGATTGGACTCTTTTGTCAAGCGTTTGGAACGTCAATGCAAACTCCTTTCATCACTCCATCAACATTATGAAGTATCCTCAGTGCTGATGTATTTTCTTGTTGAGCTGGCTATATAAACAGCATTTAAAGCATCATATACTCTCCCAGAATTTCTTATTGAAAGTTCAATGAAGTGACCCATTCTCCATTTTCCCATCACATCGAAACTTGCTATAAAACATTCTTAAAGTGGAAATAAAGTGCCTAATGAAATGTTTATTAATAATAATAATAATAAGAGTATTAGGTTAGGGTCAGAAATCGAGAGGGCTTTTATTTTTCCTTTTAAAGGGGCATCCATTTTATAATTTTAATAAATATAACTATTTACACTGTTATTATAATGTTACTGTACTACAATACTGAGGTGCAAATAGTGTGTATCTGTCAAGATAAAGCATATACATAGACTCTAATTACTATTTACACACATGGCAAAAAACTGTAACTTTTACATGCAGTAAAAAGAATAAATCACTAAATTAGGCCAGTGCGAATAACCGCTGCCTACAAATAGTTAACGCAATTAATGTAGCATCTGTTCTTTTTCTGTCATCTTCTGGCTATAGTGTTACAATATATGACCACACTCTTGTTCATGAACTGACTTTGACACACACGCACACATGCACACACACACACACACACACACACACACACACACACACACGCACACACACACACACACACACACACACACACACACACACACACACACACACACACAGAAAGACAGAAGAGAACGCACTGAGTATCCTCTTAAACGCAGTCTTAAATTAGTTAAATAACATCTCAACTTATATTATTGATATTACTTATGTTAGATGCGCTTAATCGATTTGACCCCTAAAATATCCAGTATATGATCATGTAACTCTTATCTTGTTTGGAGTGTGTTCGGCTCGTGTCTCGACAGTCAGATGGAGTGTGTGTGTGATGTAATGTTGACTCTTATTGACTCAGGGCAGCCGTCTCACTCTGACTCTTATTTTTGTTCTGGCTCATCTGTTGTATTTAGGGTTGCCACCTTCAATACAGAAAAATAAGGGACGCCTGCCGCAGCGGTGGCCACACCCCTCGGGGCCACGATGACCACAGTCCCAACTTAAAACCTAATTTGTATATATATATATATATATATATATATATATATATATATATATATATATATATATATATATATATATATATATATATATATGGACATTATAATAGGATATCTGCTATTGAAATCAGTGTGAACAGATGCGCTCAGTATAATACAGCTATGTCAATAAAAAACAGACTCAGCTGCTGTAACCTAGACGGGAGTAGGATAAGAAATTGCAAATTAACTTGAGTAATTTTATAGTGTTGTGAACAAAGATTTTGACTAAAATATTTGTCATTGTTTGCAGTAACACCATCCAAACAGTGAAACCACACCTAAATAACTGTAAATGATATAATATTCATTTCTTATTTTAATAAAACACTTAACAACATTTTTATTTTTGGTAAGTTAAGTAAATATATTTATGTATTATTCCGTTTTTATAGTCTATTGTTAATTTTATAGTATTGGATGATGCAATTATTTAAATTTGTTAAGCATAACAAATAGTTGTTTATTTTATTCCTAAAACGTCCTATTTTGATTATATATATATATATATATATATATATATATATATATATATATATATATATATATATATATATCTTATCTCTTATTAAAGTAATGCTTGTGTCTGACTGTACAACTTAACCTTAATAAACAAATCATACCATAACATCATTAATGTAGCCTACATTATTAACATTATTTCTTAATAGGCAGCATATGAAATCTAACGTTATCAATCAAAAAATTGAGGTGATTAAAAAAAAAAAAAAAAACATAACTGTCTGCCTCAGGAGATGCTTGAGGTGTGAAGAACTGTGCGACAGTGCTTTGATTTCGGTGAGCTCTTGCATTTAGTGAATGTTGCTCTCCCATTGCATGCTGTCTCACATCTGACAGGCCAGCGTGCGCCACTGAAAACACTCGCCGACAAATAATTATTGTGCAATTGACTTGGTATTCATTGCCGCGGACACTTTCCAGCCAAATATTTATTTCTTCCCACTCTCGTCTGTACCTCTGCATCCGCTTGCGTTTCTGCTCTGAAACTTTTACAGCTGGACGCGGGGGGTATTTGGACCTGCCTCCGCCATCGTTTCTAATGGATTCTGCCCATATAGAAAAGAACCTATACCTCTTCTGACTCTGATTGGCCGTGATTCACGACCCGTGAACCTGAAACAAACCAATCAAACAAACCAACGACGGCAGCGACCCAATTAGGGGCAGAATAGGACGTGTCTTCACACAATGCGGATGGACCTATGTAGAATACGGGACAAATCGCGTCCCGTATTGCTTTGATACGGGCCGAGCCATTTTTTCTGAAAATACGGGACGATTCCGTATTTCAAGGGACGGGTGGCAACCCTAGTTGTATTATTAATATCAGGCTCTCTCACTGTAAGTCAAAGAATACGTGATGAAGTAGTTGTCAGCTGTGTTCATCCAGCGATGAGCTGTGTGTGTGTGTGTGTGTGTGTGTGTGGTTTCCCCATCCCATAGATCTGCTGGAGATCAGAGTGTAGAAATCAAGGTAACACTATTTTTTATGATTCTCACAGGCCCTGTCTTTCGTTTGAAAACGCATCTTTTCTCTCCGTTTTGGCCTTCCCTTCACACTGAGACGGCGTTTTAAAGGGATAGTTCACTTTAAAATGAAAATTCTGTCATCCTTTACTCACCCTCAAGTTGTTTCAAACCTGTATGAGTTTCTTTCTTCAGCTGAACACAAGGGAAGATATTCTGAAGAATGTCAGTAACGGTTTACTGGAGCCATTGACTGCCATAGTATTTTTTTTCCTACAATGGCAGTTTATGGCTCCAGTTAACCGTTACTGACATTCTTTACTCGCGATAGGATAGCGCTACAACCAACCAGAGCAACGAAGGTGAAACAGAGCTTGTTGATAGCATAGACGGTTGACAGATTTAACATTCGCTGTATCCGGTCGGCTGAACTCCGAACACATCTTCCCTTCTTCAGAATGACTTCAGTGCCGTTCTTTGTTCTTTTCTCAGAGAAAAGGTCCTTTCACACCGGACGTGTAAGGAAAAAGCGCAACGAAAAAAGCGAATATTTCGCGTTAAAACCATTCACATCAGCCGCGACACGAATTTGCGACGCTTCAGAGCTCCAACATACCAAAACATTCGCGGCGACAGCTGAGAAAACACGGACACTTCATCATTCAGTGAAGACGAGCTTTTCATTTTATTTAAAGGACCGAGAGGAAGGTCTTAAAGAACAGAGTCTGAAGGGGAGGATGCTAATCTTGAACAAGAGGTAAAACTTTATCATGGCCGGTTCTGAACTTACTTTCTAAAGTCTGTGGGACAATTTGAGGATCTCCTCCAGAGACGGCAGCGCATCTGACGAGACAAACCGCGCACTTCAGGAACCAATCGATCCGAGCAGATGTGTCCAGTTCAGTCACAATGTGAACATTTCACTCACATGGGCACAACACGTTCACTTTCCATAATCGCAGATACAATGTTTAGAAAAAAATCAACTATTTATAAAAGGTTATATATTGCTGTCTGTATCATACAGTGGGCAAACACAGCTGCAGCTGTAATCTCCTGAGAAAGCGCCATGCCTGGCAAAGGTTAAAGTTAATTGAATAGCTTGTGACATCAACTGGACATTTCATCAGCTTTGTTTCCTTGTATGTGATTGGTTGAAGCCGTTTTTGAGGGCGCTAGAGTAAAAAAAAAAAAATCGACATCAAAATGCAAAAAATAAATGCCGTTTTTTCGCCGCAGCACATTCGCGTTCGGTGTGGAAGCGCTCATTACAGCTGAACGAAAAAAAAAAACATTGCGCGAATTATTCGCACGTAAAAATCGCGTCCAGTGTGAAAGGGCCTAAAAGCTTAACTCTAGTCTTCCAGAGTCGCGGTCAAAGCTGATTCGCCAGTTTCTGTGTTTACTAGAAGCACGAGCGCAACTCGGCCGTCATTGTTAGGCCCCGCCCACCGACTCTATACATGATGTGATTGGCCCGACCAGAGTTTGTCTTTTACAGCTCAGAAGGGTATTGAGAGTTGCTAGATGACACTTGCAGCAGATTAGATTTGCTGCCGCTAGGGTGCGTCTAGATTACTACAGCGCTCTACAATCATTTTACAATGCGGCGAGAATAGTTATTGTGCACAAAAATCTAAATAACGACTTCATCCACCAAAGTTATTGTTGTGAACTTGACGCATGCGCAGATATGACGCAGCTCCGCCGTTCATGACCCAGAAGAGGAGGAGCGAGGCCGACACGGAAGACAATAACTTGCCGGATAAAGTCTTTATTTAGATTTTTGTGCGCACAATAACTATTCTTGTGTCATTGTAAAGTGATTGTCCAGCCGCTGTAGTGAGATGGGCTGTGTGTCGATGTGTTTAGGGCCTTTATGGGTCTTGTGAGTGGGAATGGATTGAATGCCAATGGAGGCCTATCTGAAGCCTTTCTCAGCTTTACACTAAAATATCTTCATTTGTGTTCTGAAGATGAACGAAGGTCTGACGGGTGTCCAACCACATGAGGGGGAGGAATTAATGGCATCATTTTAATTTTGGGGTGAACTAACCCTTTAAGTAAAAATCAGTTATTACAACTTCCACTTTTAGTAATATTTGACCAGTACCCAGCCAACATTGCCTTGTGGGCCCCATGTGGGTTTTTGATGGGCTGTCACTTGGGCCCTGCATGGGCAACCCAAGTGGGGCCCGTATAATTTTGTCCATCGGCTCCACATGGGCCCCATGTGTGTTAGCCCACAGGGGCAGATGATGGGTCCATAGTGGGCTCCAAGTGGGGCACATTTGTGTGTTCATTATAGGGGCCAACATGGGTCCCATATGGGTTCTAATAAATGGGGCCAATGTGGGCCACATGCAGAACCCTTATGGGGCCTAAATGGTTTGATGACAGTCTCTTGATGGGCTCATACTGGGCCCATATGGGTAACCCAGGTAGCACCCATTTGGGGCCTACATGGGTCTGCCCATATGGGTTGATGACGGGATCCAGATGGGTGTTATGTAGGGCTCTTATGGGCCACAATGGCAAGAGATTGAAGAGATATAGATGGGCTACCATATTTTCCGTTTGGGTTATCTTATAGTAAACCCCTAAATACAAACATTACATGTAGTCCACTAACTACACTAAAGTGTTAAAAGTATTCAATGAACAGAAACCAGTAGTTCATGCTTTAGTTTATTATGCAAGGTTTATTTGGAATAGTTGGAAAATGACTTACTACATTTACAACTTTATAATACAAAAGTATCAAAAGTACAGTCTAAAATAATGTGTTTCACAAACAAATAAAAGAAAAACAGTGCAGCTCCTCACTCCTCTGTCAGTCATCGCTCTCCCAACAGCCCTTTGAAGAAGACCAAACAAATGAATCAACCATTGAGCCTCCTTTTGGTTTACCCTATGTCGGACATAAACAGATGGCGAAGAAACGACACACGCTAACTGCAAAATAATTCAGAATTAAGGTGAAGAATTAAGTGTGAAACCATCAGAAACCCTTTAGTCTCCAGCAGCACAATTTTCCAGAACTGCAACCTACCTGGAGTCTCCAGAAGTGAAGGTGTCAGGATCTCAGAGACTTCAGTTAGCTAAAGAATCCTAAAAAATGACCCCAACTTGATAAGAATCACAAGCTGATGTGTTGTAAAATTCATGGTTATGATTATGGTTACAAACCTGTCTTGGAGTATCACCAGCTCTGCAAATGTTGTATGTCTCCCTATATCTGACACACCCATTTGAGGTTTTTCAGTCTGATGAGCTCATGAGTTGATCAGGTGTGATAGATGTGGGAGCCGTTATATAATTAATTATAAAGTGAAGATCGTGGTGTAACCTACTAAGACTGAGTATTACCAAATCCTTCTGAAGGCATTACAAATTATTTGTAACAGTATTCTAAAGTGTTACTATATTTGGCATCTTTTGTGCATTTGTTATTTAAATTAGCACTAAATAAAAAAGGGAAAAAGCACAGACAGCTGAGTGAGGAGATGGATAAAGCTCCTCAGATCTCATTGCTCAGTGGAAACTAGTTGTTCTGTGACAACATAAACGTCTATTAAAGATCTATTTAAAATTAAACATTTGAGAATGGAAATATTTCCCTCAATGTGCACACTTTTAGAATTAAAGCTAAAATGGTCCCTGTATGGCGCTTTTCTGTGATCACAATACAATTTTTTATTGCCTTTTTTCTCTGTATCCACAGGCTCTTGATGCCTGTTACCACTAAATGGCATGATCTTTAGTCAAATTGGAATTGTGCTGGCCTTTTTAGGTTTTGAATAGATTGACGTCACATTGTGTCAAAATAACAATACAAAATATTTCAAGGGTGATATTAGTGTGCTATCTATCCAGTCAACCTTTGGAATTGACTGTGTTTGCACTTGTCTTGACTGTGAATGAATTAGACCACTGAGTTGCCCATTTTCAACCCATGAACTCATTTCCCATTAGTGAACCATCTAGGTCCTACATAGGGAGCCCAGCTGGGTTTGTGGGAAGAACTACATTTATTAATATACAAAAAATCTCAAAGTGCTACAGACTTAAAACAATCAACAAAATTTTTTTTAAAATAAAATGGAAAAATTAAGAAGTTATATATAAACTTTTGAAATACTTAAATTGCAATAAATGTAATCAGTTGTTAGGGTTAGGCTGTTACCCACAATTGTACAAAAACAAAACCAACTGCAAACAATAAAATGTTACAATTCTAAATATAGCCCAAATGTGGCCCACATGGGACCCTCAAATAAACAATATGGGCAACCTAACTGGGCCCCACAACTTTATCCAAGATGGGGCCCACATTCAGCCCATCAAGCTGCCCACCCTGAGCCCATGCCCAGATGACGCCCATGTAGCCCAGCTAAACCCCATGTGGGCCCACATGGACATGTTGGCTGGGTAGTACCTTTACTTTTACTCCAGTAATGAAGTTGTGTAGGTTGTCCACCTCTGCCCTGTACGGTCCTCCATGTTTTGGTTACACCAGTTTGGCGTGACTTTGCCTGGAACATTTGCCTGCATTTATACTGCTATTGTCCCAGTTTATGTGCTATTCATTCACAGTTGCTCATATGCATTACTTTGCACACTCACAGTCCTGCAAGGGTGACAGAAAATGTACGTGCATGTGCTGACCTGTGACAAAATAGACCAACATAACGGCTGACCGGGTGCCTGGACACATCAGTGAATGGTTTGATATTTTGCTAAATAAAATGATCCTGCCAGAAGAATTGTGTGATAACTTTAAGATGTCGGTATCATCTCAGTGAACTTTTATGAGGTTTTATGCCTCACTGTGGATGAGAAACTTTTATACACTGCAAAAAAAGCTTTTCTTACTCAGTATTTTTGTCTTGTTTCTAGTCAAAATATCAAAAAATTCTTAAAATAACAAAACATTTACTAGACAAGCAAAAGTAATTGTCTTGTTTTGGGGAAAATAACTCAAAATGAAGTGAGTTTTTGCTTAAAATAAGATAAATAATCTGCCAATGGGGTGAGAAAAATAATCTTGTTTTCTGTTTGAATTAAGATTATTTTTCTCACCCCATTGGCAGATTATTTATCTTATTTTAAGCAAAAACTCTCTTCATTTTGAGTTATTTTCCCCAAAACAAGACAATTACTTTTGCTCGTCTAGTAAATACTTCTTGTTTTAAGAATTGTTAGATGTTTGGACTAGAAACAAGACAAAAATACTGAGTAAGAAGAGCATTTTTTCCAGTGTAAAACATTAGTGTGTGTGGACGGAGTTTTCAGTTTTCAAATCTATCCGGATTAATTTACACTGTAAAAAATAAAAATACTGTTAATTTTCTGCCAGTACATTATCCAGTAATTTTATGGAAGTTTCCGTTGACCCTTAAAACACAAACTAATGCAACGTGTAATTCAAAATACAGGTAAAACACCTATAAAAAAACAATACGGAAAATTCTGTCATATTTTTACTGTACATTGTGCCCTATTTCTATGCACTTTTTTTTTACAGTGTAGACGTAATACTACATTTACCATAAACTCTACACCAATAGACACTCTCGGTTAGCTAAAGGAAATTAAAACCCAAAGATGTCAGAAATCTTGGAGTAATCTTTGATGACCAGCTGTCCTTCAAAGACCACATCTCATAGACGGCTCGGTCATGCAGGTTTGCATTGCACAACATCAGGAAAATCAGACCGTTCCATACGGAGCATGTAGCACAGCTTCTTGTCCAAGCCCTGGTCATTTCTAGACTTGACTATTGCAATGCGCTTCTGGCTGGACTTCCATCTTGTGCAATCAAACCGCTGCAAATGATCCAGAACGCTGCAGCACGTCTTGTATTCAATGAGCCCAAAAGGGCTCATGTCACACCTCTATTCATCTCTCTGCATTGGCTACCACTCGCTGCCCGGATCAAATTCAAAGCCCTGACTCTTGCTTATGGATCTTCCACAAGCGCAGCACCCGCATACTTCGACTCACTCCTACGCGTCTACACACCCACCAGAAGCCTTCGACTCCGCTAATGAGCGAAGGCTTGTGGTACCATCACAGAGAGGCATGAAATCCCTCTCTCGAACTTTTTCTTTCATTGTTCCGGGTTGGTGGAACGATCTTCCGTCCTCCATACGCACAACAGAATCACTCACTTCATTCAAAAGACTCTTCACTCTTCCATGAGCACTTAATCTTACATAAAAAAAAAAAAACCTCTTTCCTCCTCTATTTCTCCTTTCTTCTTCCCTTTTCTGGTTTTTGCTCCTCGGCATAAAAATCTTGGTATTTGGGGCACTTTTTGTGTTTATTTGCCTCTTCTTGAGGGATTGCTTCCTGTTCTCCTGAGTTGTAAGTCGCTTTGGATAAAAGTGTCTGCTAAATGCATAAATGTAAATGTAAGATGTTCTTGTGTTTGTTTGTGTACAGATAGCAGAGATATGATTTAGCTGCTCATCACACACATCATATAAACTATCTATAATGTGGGGTTAAAATCACTGACAGGCAGTTTTGACTATCCGTTGAAAGTCTTATTTCGCAACTTTTCTAGCTAAGAATTGTTTCATTTTGGGCCGTTCACACAAAACATGTTTTTATCAGAAACACCACAAACCAAATCTGTTGAAATGTAGCTAAGAGCAGGGCCTGAGGGTCCGATGCGGAGACATGTCACCGGTGGCGAAGGCACTAATGAGGCCGACTGTGGAGATAATCTCTCCTGAGGAATGGGAAGACCCTGCGCTGCTCCTGAGGACTCAATGGAAAGAGCTCAGGCTGAACCTCCAGAGATCCACTGAGCTGCTCCAACGGCAGATCTTAACCACAGACTCCATCTGACGACCTACGACACCACTAACCAAAAACGCAATCTTCTCTTTCTACCAACTAAATGTTGTGTGTCTGTGTGTGTGGACAAAACCAGAAATTGAGTTGTTTGAATAGGTCCATTCACTGGGTTCAAACAACCCAATATCTGCATTTGTCCATTTTCAACCCAACTTGGGTTGTTTTTAACCCAGCATTTTTTTTTAGAGTGCAAGGATAGAAGGAAGGGATGGATATTCAGGGATAACTTGGCATTTCTGGTTGGCCATATGCCATCTTTGGAGGGGAAAATGGACATACAGCGGCTGGCCACTTGGTGGCAGTGTAGAGGATGCATTAGGGACCTGTAGAGGTTAATATGCAAGAAAATCCTTTTTTGAATATCTGTCCACCGTAGTTAAGTTAACTCTATGCATGAAAGGGTTAAATAAATAGTGTACCAGAAAATGTATGTTGTCATATATAATTATTGTAATAACTTCACTGGTTAAAAATGATTTAGAAAATAAGTAACCTGGTTGCCTTAAAATTTTGAGTTCACACAAAACATGTTTTTATCAGAAACACCACAAACCAAATCTGTTGAAATGTAGCTAAGAGCAGGGCCTGAGGGTCCGATGCGGAGACATGTCACCGGTGGCGAAGGCACTAATGAGGCCGACTGTGGAGATAATCTCTCCTGAGGAATGGGAAGACCCTGCGCTGCTCCTGAGGACTCAATGGAAAGAGCTCAGGCTGAACCTCCAGAGATCCACTGAGCTGCTCCAACGGCAGATCTTAACCACAGACTCCATCTGACGACCTACGACACCACTAACCAAAAACGCAATCTTCTCTTTCTACCAACTAAATGTTGTGTGTCTGTGTGTGTGGACAAAACCAGAAATTGAGTTGTTTGAATAGGTCCATTCACTGGGTTCAAACAACCCAATATCTGCATTTGTCCATTTTCAACCCAACTTGGGTTGTTTTTAACCCAGCATTTTTTTTTAGAGTGCAAGGATAGAAGGAAGGGATGGATATTCAGGGATAACTTGGCATTTCTGGTTGGCCATATGCCATCTTTGGAGGGGAAAATGGACATACAGCGGCTGGCCACTTGGTGGCAGTGTAGAGGATGCATTAGGGACCTGTAGAGGTTAATATGCAAGAAAATCCTTTTTTGAATATCTGTCCACCGTAGTTAAGTTAACTCTATGCATGAAAGGGTTAAATAAATAGTGTACCAGAAAATGTATGTTGTCATATATAATTATTGTAATAACTTCACTGGTTAAAAATGATTTAGAAAATAAGTAACCTGGTTGCCTTAAAATTTTGAGTTCATTGACATTAAAATGTTGAGTTAATACAATGAACATTTTTTGAGATTCGACAACCTTTATTAAAATGTTATTAAAAGGTTTTGTAAGCATATTGGGTAAGTGTGTGTGTTTTATTTGTGATGACACAGCCAAATTGTGCTATTTTCATGATTTATCACATTTTTATGTGGTTCAGATACAATAATATTTTGAGTTTCTATTTATTATACAAATTTCCTTCATTGTATCAACTCAAATTTTTAATTTCAATAAACTTTAAATTTTAAGGCAACCAGGTTACTTACTTTTTAAAGGTAAACCAACAAAAAACAACATTTTACAGTGTTGTAATAATGTTGCCATAAAAAAACTTTTTTTCCTATCTATGTTGTAAAATCATGTTTCAATCAACTTTGTAATATATGAGTGCAGGGACGGATTGGCAAGTCCAGAACGGCCGTCGGTGAAAAAAAGAAAAGAAAAAGTCTAATAACTCGGGCTGTCAAAATTAATGTGTTAATAACGCGTTACGGAAATTAATTTTAACGGCATGTTATGAACAAGAGCGCTCCCAAGTCCGTGTTCTTCACACTGTTCGCGTGACTTTTAGCACAGTTCGGTGGGCACACACACACACACACACACACACACACACACACACACACACACACACACACACACACACACACACACACACACACACACACACACACACACACACACACACACACACACACACACACACACACACACACACACACACACACACACACACACACACACACACACAAAATACCGGCAGGAACGCGCATCTCTTAAAGGGGCCGCACTATATGCTCGTGGAATATGGACCTCTTCCAGGTATGGTGTGGTTCTGGTGTAGTACACACCATAGTACAGTGTCTGTTGCGCACGGCTAGGGGCGAATAGCCGGATGATGGCGCTATTTGGGGAAAGTCCAGGGCTGTTTTTTAGCCCCAGTCCGTCCCTGTGAGTGTCACTATAAGTTTTTATGCTTTCTCATGAAATTAAAAAATTCTCAAAGATATGAAATTTCAGAATTCTTTCCTTTTCTTTTAGATAAATGCCAAAATGTATCTAAGTGCATATCCTGCACATAACGGTTGACAAGCAGAAAGTGTCTAAATTGTATATTTTCATCATCTCAAATGTAACAAACTAACAAACATTTTTAAAAATATCTTTGTTTAAAATGAAAATGCACAGCCCTTGCTGTGATACGAGTGCTAAAGGAATAGTTCACCCAAAAAATGAAAACTCTGGACTGCAAAAAACGTCTTCTTTATTTAGTATTTTTGTCTTGTTTCCAGTCCAAATATCTAAAAATTCTTAAATCAAGATGCATTTACTAGATAAGTCAAACAACATAAGATATTTTTCTTTTTTTTCTTAAAAATACGATCTAAATGCAGTGAGTTTTTGCTTAAAAAAGGCAAAATGATCTGCCAATGGGGTGAGAAAAATAACCATGTTTCTTGTTTCCGTCCCGAACAGAAATAAGATTATTTTTCTCACCCCATTGGCAGATCATTTTGCTTATTTTAAGCATTGTATTTTCAGCAAAACATGAAAAAATATCTTATGTCGTTTCACTTGTCTAGTAAATGCATCTTGATTGAAGAATTTTTAGATATTTAGACTGGAAACAAGACAAAAATACTGAGTAAGAAGAGCATTATTTGCAGTGTTGTCATCATTTCCTAACCCTCCTGTTGTTCCAAACCTGTGTGGGTTTCTTTCTTCTGCTGAACACAAAATTATAAACTATAATAAACTAATAAACAATAACCAACTATAGTAGGCTATGGTTGCTCTCTCTGCTTAGTTATAAACATTCTTACAAATATCTTCTTTTGTGTTCATAAAGAAACTCACACAGGTTTGGAACAACATGAGAGGCGAGAAAATGACAACATGTTCAATTTTAGGTGAACTATCCCTTTAATGCCGCTTGACTGTGGTCATGAAGGGGTTACAGAAGCGTCGGCTCGACCGGAAACGACGCGAACCAATCACGGCGCACGGTGCGCGACGGCGGCGCGTGACATCATCAGCCGTCGTGAAGAGATTGGAATGCTACAATGTAACAATCGCAACTGGACGCCTCGGATTAAAGCGCTGGAATGTTGTTACATTGTATCGGAAAAGCGTTTTGAATGTAACAAGGAATAAAGCAAACGCGCGCGTGTGGGACGTCCTCACGAACTGCGGCTTCACAGCAACAACAAAAGGAGGATTGATAAGCCGAAAATATGTGAGAATGCACGGATTTATTGAGGATTTATCCGCTCGGGAAGTTTTTGACAGGCTCTTTCTGAGCAGCACACATCACGTGAGATCAATCACTGGGAAATATCTCTGCATGTAAAGAACACTTCTCCGAAAGTACTCTCTAATGCTTGTGGTTGAACCAAAAGCAGGTGTCAAGTTTTAGATGCTGTCTAATGTGAAGCAGGAGAGGAGAGAAGAGGTCGATCCATAAGGAAGGGTTCAGGATAAGTCGCCCACATGCTCTGGATTTGGGATTTGAATCATAAGGTGGAAGCCGAGAGCATCAAACCCCTGCAGGTCTGTGGAAGATGCTGTCCAGCAGGAGTTAAGACCTTCATATTCATCAGCAAACCGCTCCATTTGGATCTAAGGACACATGCAGGCCAAAAAACGCTATTTAATTCTGTCCTCTGCGGGTGTGTGTCTCATTCTCCTCTTTATCCTGCAGGGACCAGCTTCCAAAGGGAGTCTGAGCAGAGGGGATGACCCCCATCCACACTGGCCCTCTTTCTCAGACCGCTTACGAGCTTTTATTCCGTGGGATCAGACCCAAAATGAAGACTACAATGTCCGCACTTCTCCGAGACACAGAAGAGACGATAGCCCAGGAGCTCACAAATGCAGAATGGACTCTTGCTTTGACTTCTCTTTATGCAGGAGGAACGGCTTTAAAGTGTACGTGTACCCTCAGCAGAAAGGTGAGAAGATGTCAGAAAGCTACCAAAATATATTGTCCTCCATCGAGGGGTCCAGATTTTACACTTCAGACCCGGGACAGGCTTGCCTTTTCGTTTTAAACCTCGACACTTTAGACCGAGACCAGCTGTCCCCTCAATATGTCCACAACCTCAAAACCAAAATCCAAAACCTGAACCTGTGGAACAACGGGCGTAACCACCTGATCTTCAACCTGTATTCTGGCACATGGCCGGATTACACAGAGGATTTGGGGTTTGATATTGGTCAGGCCATGTTGGCCAAAGCCAGCATTAGCACTGAAAACTTCAGACCCAGATTTGACATCTCCATCCCTTTGTTCTCCAAAGATCACCCTCGGACCGGAGGAGAGAGGGGGTATTTAAAATACAACACCATCCCTCCTTTTAGGAAATACATGCTGGTTTTTAAAGGCAAGCGCTATCTGACTGGGATTGGATCTGACACCAGGAATGCGCTTTATCATGTCCATAATGCTGAAGATGTGGTTCTCCTCACCACATGCAAACATGGCAAAGACTGGCAGAAGCATAAAGATGCTCGCTGCGACAAGGACAACGCTGAATATGACCGGTAAGATTTTATCTGTCACAAATGGTGGCACTATAACCAATGCATCCATAGCCTATTATATTATACGGCCTCAAAAAGTATTTGCACATGTAAAATGTGTCGCAAAAGATTACAAAATCTGTGCCGTTTATGGTTTTTGCATTTATATTGCGCAGCTTTTCAGATGTTCTTTTTAGTTTTATAATGATAAAACACTAGATTAGTTAACATTTAACGTGCATTATGTAATCAGATTTATTTTTGATGTTATTAATAAAGTAACGCATTACAAGTAACATGCATTATGTAATCAGATTACTTTTTGATATTACGAGAAAATAACGCATTACAAGTTACGTGCATTATGTAATCAGATTACTTTTTGATGTTACGAGAAAAAGTAATGCATTACAAGTGACGTGCATTATGTAATCAGATTACTTTTTGATGTGATTAGTAAAGTAATGCATTACAAGTAACGTGCATTATGTAATCAGATTACTTTTTGATATTATGAGAAACAATATTGCATTACAAGTAACGTGCATTATGTAATCAGATTACTTTTTGATATTACGAGTAAAGTAACGCATTACAAGTAACGTGCATTACTTGATTAGATTACTTATGGATGTTACGAGTAAAATAACACACTAATAATATGCATTATGTGATTAGATTACTTTTGGATCTAAAAAGTAATGCATTAAAATATTGTGCATTATGTAATCATTTACGTAGTTTATATTTAAATGGATAACTATTCACTTGAAAAATATGTTTTTAGATTTATAGTGATAGAACAATATATTTGGTAAGACTTTGCAAGGCGTAAGGCGTTGCATTAGTTAATGCGTTACCTAACATTAACAATGTGCTATACATTTGTTACAGTATTCTTTGTTAATATTAGTTAATAATGTACAACTGTTCATTGTTAGTTCAGGTCCATTAACTAATATTAACAAATATAACTTTTAATGGTGTAATGTATTAGTAAATGTTAAACACTTTGAACACTTACAAATGTTATAATCTTTGGATTATATAGCAAACTTTTAAGAAATTCTAAATTGCTTGTTTGAACTAATTTAGCACTTCTGATGCGTTTGCCTGATGTTAAAGTAATCTTTAGTGCAGTTGTTTTTGGGATAGTGTGCATGGGCTTTTGCATTCAAAGAAATATTGCTATGATTATTTTATCTAGTTCAGTGACATTCAGAGCAAAATACCTTTGGGATCAGTGTATGAATATAAGCATTAACTATTTGAATATGCATCAACGATCAAAAAAATCTGAGCTTAATGTAATTTTAATTAACATTTGTGTTACCAAAAACATTTGCTATCATTCTGATGGGAAAGATACCGAAAATATCTTCAAAATGCTGCATCAGTTGTGTTTCATTCATGCTGAGCTTGTTTCAGAAGATGATCAAAATCTAGTTTTCTAATGCAGTGATTTTTTTTAAAACCCTAAGCTGATGCCTATCATTATAACATATCATCTCCAATTGAAGTGCACATGAAATAGCTTTAATGCATTAATGTGCAGTCCGTAGGATGCAAAAGCTTTCAATGTGCATGACATAACCCTGAATATCATACCACACGCAATCAGGATATATTTGTCCGTGTACACTACCCTTCAAAAGTTCGGGGTTTGTTGTGATTTTATGAGGTTTTACAAAGAAGCTTCTTCTGCTCACCAAGGCTGCATTTAATCCAGTAAAGCAGTGTAATATTCCTCCAGTGTAACTCATCAGTCCTCTATGTGAATATATAGTAAAGTGTGATTTATTCCTGTGATCAAAGCTGAATTTATCATCATTACTCCAGTCTTCAGAGTCACATGATTCTTCACTAATCATTCTCAGATGATGATTTGAGGCTCAAGAATTTGAGATTTATGTGGAAATTTATGTGTTTTTTTTTAGGATTTGTAAAATAGACCCCAAACATTTGAATATATTTGGTGTAGTGTAAACTACTGTTTAAAAGTTTTGGGCAGTTTATACATTTTTGTTGTTGTTGGCAAGGATGCATTCATTTGGTTAAAAGTGAGAGTAAAGAATATTGTTACAAATTAATATTGTCCTTTTTATCAAAGAATCCTGAAAAAATTATCACGCTGATTACATTTTAATGTTACAAGTAACGTGCATTTTGTAATCGGATTACTTTTTGATCTTACAAGTAAAGTACCACATTACAAGTAACATGCATTATGTAATTGGATTAGTTTTTGATTTTACTAGTGAAGTAACGCATTACAAGTAACGTGTATTACGTAATCGGATTACTTTTTGATGTTACAAGTAAAGTAACGCATTACAAGTAACGTGCATTATGTAATCGGATTACTTTTTGATTTTACTAGTAAAGTAACGCATTACAAGTAACGTGCATTATGTAATCGGATTACTTTTTGATGTTACAAGTAAAGTAACGCCTTACAAGTAACGTGCATTATGTAATTGGATTACTTTTTGATGTTACAAGTAAAGTAGCGCATTATGTAATCTGATTACTTTTAATGTTACAAGTAAAGTAACTCATTACAAGTAACGTGCGTTATGTAATCTGATTACTTTTTGATGTTACGAGTAAAGTAACGCATTACAAGTAACGTGCGTTATGTAATCGGATTACTTTTTGATGTTACAAGTAAAGTAACGCATTACAAGTAACGTGCATTACGTAATCGGATTACTTTTTGATGTTACGAGTAAAGTTACGCATTACAAGTAACGTGCATTATGTAATCTGATTACTTTTTGATGTTACGAGTAAAGTAACGCATTACAAGTAACGTGCATTATGTAATCTGATTACTTTTTGATGTTACGAGTAAAGTAACGCATTACAAGTAACGTGCATTATGTAATCTGATTACTTTTTGATGTTACGAGTAAAGTAACGCATTACAAGTAACGTGCATTATGTAATCTGATTACTTTTTGATGTTACAAGTAACGCATTACAAGTAACGTGCATTATGTAATCTGATTACTTTTTGATGTTACGAGTAAAGTAATGCATTACAAGTAACTGCGTCTATTATTCTGAATTAGCGTTATGTTATGCAATCTTCTTCCTCAATTGTTATGATGATCCGAGAGGGAGGTGTTAAGAAGTCAAATGCTTCACTTTGCCTTTAACGCTGTTGAACAAACCGTGATCTGTGTGGTGTGTGTTGTGTGCCTCGGGCCCCGGTTTCCTGCTGTGTTTTTTGTCCCGGTGGCTGCGGGGCCGGTGAGACGGAGAAGGATTAGTGCAAACAATGTCTCTGGTGCCAGTGGGGGTAAAGCAGGCCTCTCTCTGTTTAAACAGCCGTTTCCCAGACCCCACTCCATCAACCAGGAATGCCTGTGTCCTGGCTGACCCTACATGACCTCAATGTCATCCCGCCTACCGATAGGCTGTTCTGGGTCGCTTCAAGAGATGCTCACATGCCACTCACATCATTAACAACCTTCCCGAAGCACAGCTGTGCTCTTACTGATATGAGCATTTATAATTATATACTAGGAATGCAACAATACAGTTAGTCCACGGTTCAATACACACCTTGGTTTTTAACCACGGTTTTTCCGGTTCGTTTTTTTCTATTCTAGTCTTCGGTGACAGGAGCAGAAAAGGGTTAAGGAGAAAATGTTTTAATTGCAATAATCTTTCTTATTTTCACTTAAAGACTTGAAACCCTTACTTAAACTTAAAAAAAAAAAAACATGTACACATTCCCTGTGTAATGTATAATATATATATATATATATATATATATATATATATATATATATATATATATATATATATATATATATATATATATATATATATATATATATATATATATATATATATATTTACAGTAGCATTTAAGTATGAATTTAAATGAATAAATGTAGGCTAAAATTAAAACTACATATCCTTCAATATACAACATTGATTAAAAGCTACTGTAAGGTTTTATTTAATTTTTATTAACATCATTTTAGAGGTGAACTGTCCCTTGAACTGTCCCTAACCTGCTCGCATCTCATATACAGATGCAATTTTGCTTTCACTTTAGACATAACCGACTGTGTTTAAAGGGGCGGTGAAACACACAGTTTCAGTCAATCTCATGTCAATCTTGAGTACCTCTAGAGTAGTATTGCATCCTTCATATCTCCGAAAAGTCTTTAGTTTTATTATATTTATAAAAGAAATATGGGCTGTACCGAGTCTTTCCGGAAAAAAACGAGCGGCTGGAGGCGTATCGTGTGGGCGGAGCTAAAGAATGACGAGCGCACCCAAAGCGGTGACGTCCTCAAGCGTGGAGAAACCCATCGCTATCTCAGCTAATACAGATAATGATCCAGAATCAGATCCGGAGGCTGAAATAAACTGAACAGGAGAAGCAGCAGCAGCAGGACGTCCGTCTCTGTGGTATGGACTGTATTTAGTGGCCTGTCAACATTTGTGTGTGTTTACTCGCAGTTTATGAGGACATGATTCGGTTTATGGACTATTGTATGCGACTAAACCTTAGCAGTAGCAAGCAAAACGGTTTAGCACGTCAGACTAGTGTAACGTTATACAGAGAACAGCAATAGAGTCCGTTAGCGCATTTGAATGACGAAGCACGCGATCGTGTCGTTTACTGATGTTTACTCACGCGACGATAGCCGACAGCACAGACATCTGAAGCAGTTTAACTCACCGGCTGCTTCCAAAGCAGGACCGAAGCTTTATCGCTGGGACCGCTCCGGTAGAAACACACTTCTTTGGTATGATTTGGTGAAGTCCTGACAGCAGTGACCGTGGAGATCCACTTTGAGACGCGACTGAAGCGATGTTGTGAAGCTTCCCGTCATTTCTGCGTTCAAATCGGTTCAAATGCAGCGCTGCCTTCCCAGAATGCTGTGCTGAAGCGCTGAAGTTGCCCATAGGAATAAAGTGGAGCGTGGCGCCTGGATCGTCTGGATCGTCTGGATCTGCAGCTGAGAGTGTGTATGGGCGTGCGTTTCCTCTCTCGCTCTAGTCACGCGCGCGCACCCTACCGGGAGAAGAGCCCGTACGGCCCATTCAAAGACCTTCCGCTCTGTTGAGCCACACTCGAAAAAAACTCTCCGAAACTTGTGAGAAACCGGAAGGAGTATTTTTGACACAGAAATACTCCATCAAACGTCCAACATTAGTTTTTGAAACTTTGTCTGTGTTTAGGATGGGAATCCGAGTCTTTAACAGAGTAAAGCTCAGTATGCATGAAACAGCATTTCACCGCCCCTTTAATGTTAACCTTGTGTGTTTGACCGTATTAGCGCAGTAAGACAGACGTTTAGTGAGCGCGCTCAATGCAAAACAGTGCATAAGCACGCCGATGAAATGTTTAACCGGCAAGGCTTTAAAACGCGGCTAACACCCGCTAACTTTAGGGCATATGATTGGATATTTGCTCATATCAGCGCGTGGACTCACAGGCACACTCAGAAAGAGCCGAAATATACTGAGAGGAATATTTCAAACAGAGAGAAATGGAAATAATTAATTAAATAACTGCATTTCGCCAGCGCGTATTGAACCGTGAGTGCCGTACCGAGCGGTTCAATATTATATTGAGTATTGTGGCATCCCTAATATATATTATTAAAAGGCCATTTTAGTGTCCGGCATTCCACTTATTTCTGGTTAAAGGATTAGTTCACTTCAAAATTAGCATTTCCTGATAGTTTCCTCACCCCGTCTCATCCAAGATGTTCATGTCTGTCTGTCTTTCTTCATTTATTTATTTTTTCCAAAACATTCCAGGGTTTTTCTCCACATAATGGACTTCAATGCACTGTAAAAAAAATTGTTGTTTTTTGTTGGTTTAACTTTAAAAAGTAAGTAACCTGGTTGCCTTAATTTTGAGTTTATTTAAATAAAATATTTGAGTTGATACAATGAAGGAAATTTGTTTAATAAATAGAAACTCAAAATATTATTGTGTCTGAACCACATAATTTTTTGTTATAAATCATGAAAATTGCACAATTTGGCTGCGTCATCAAAAATAAAACACACACAATTACCCAATATGCTTACAAAATCTTTTAAAATCTTTTGATAAAGGTTGTCGAATGTCGAATCTCAAAAAAATGTTCATTGTATTAACTCAACATTTTAATGTCAATGAACTCAAAGTTTTGAGGCAACCAGGTTACTTATTTTCTTAATAATTTTTTACAGTGTGTGAACCAACGGCTGAAGGTCCAAATCACTGCAGTTTCAGAGGAAGAGCTTCAGATACCAATCCCAGAGGAATAAAACCATCTCACATTTTTAGGAAAAAATTAAAATTTATATACTTTTAACCTCAAATGTTTGACTCCGGTGTCGATCTTCTTCACGGCGTATGATGTCATCACGTCGGAAAGGTCACATGACGCAGGTGGAAGTGCCGACCCAGTGTTAAAACGAACGTGCAAAGACTAATCAAACGCCTTTACACAAATAAAGGAGAAACAAAGATGGCGGACGATTTTGGAGTTTTTCGGCACTTCCACCTGCGTCACGTGACCTTTCCGACATGATGTCACGCCGTGAAGAACAACAACACAGAAGTCGTGCATTTGAGGGTAAACGTATATAAATGTTTATTTGTGTTGTAAATGTGAGATGGTTTGTCTGGATCAGACTCTATTATAGTCTCTGAAGCTCTTGAATTGATTTGGACCTTCAGTCGTTTGGTTCCCATTGAAGGCCATTATGAGGAGAAAAATCCTGGAATGTTTTCCTCAAAACACATAATTTATTTTCCAGTGAAGACAGAAACACATGAACATCTTGGATGAGATGGAGGTGAGGAAACTATCGGGAAATCATTCTGAAGCATTATCAGTGTATTTAAAGTGTTTGGGAGTTTTCACTGCATTGTAAAAAAAAACGTGTTGGTTTAACTTAAAAAAGTGAGTAACCTGGTTGCCTTAATTTTGAGTTTATTGAACTTAAAAATTTGAGTTGATACAATGAAGGAAATTTGTTTAATAAATAGAAACTCACATTATTGTGTCTAAACCACATTAAAAATGTGATAAATCATGAAAATAGCACAATTTGGCTGCGTCATCAGAAAAAAAACACACATTTACCCAATATGCTTACAAAATCTTTTAATAATATTTAAAAAAAAGTTGTCAAATCTCAAAAAATGTATTAACATTTAATTTCAATGAACTCAAAATTTTAAGACAACCAGGAAACTTTTTATCTAAATAATTTTGTACAGTGTGTGAACTAAAGTAAGTAAACCTTATAATAAATTGTGGCATTAAGAAGCTAATATTCATATTGATGACTCTGAGTTGAAATATAGCGCTTCCTATGACATCCCGAGGCTCTCCAACTCTCACACTCATCTTATGGGCCATTTTTCCTGCAGTGCCGTATGACAGCTTTGAGGAATGCATGGTGTGTTTCCATCGGAGGCGGATGCTCACTGCGCTCTCGTTTCCCGCTGTAGCCATAGGCCTTCTCTCCGCAAGGACAGATGCAGAAGTTGTTGAACATGACCGTTCTTGTGAATGTGAAATGCTGACGGCTCTGGCGCTGAATAATTGATCAGATGTGTTTTATTCATGTTATGTTTTTTTTTCCTCTCCACTTGGAAAATTTCAGAATCTTCATGAATTATTTACGAGTGCACAAAAATCGTCTGCATCATTTCGGTCCGGCATTCAGATTTGCTCATGAAATATTATGGAACAAAATGATTAGCTAGACTGGAAATAATTAATTTTAAAGGCTAAATTACAGGGTCTTTTAAAGTATGCTTTAGCAGTAGAGGTCCTCAAACAACGATTTTGGAACATATTTTGACAGACAGTCTGATTTGTAACTAATTTGCATAATGTCCGCCCTCTGGTCGTGATTGGCTGAGCAGTGTCTCGTAGCCCCGCCCTCTCTCGCTGTAGTCGTCTCTGAGACTGGAAGAGTTTGGTTGGTGTTCTTCATGTGGACGAGATGTTTTTTTCTTCTGAGATTGAGACGGTCAAACCCACGCCATTGTCACTGTTCGTATCACTGAGATTCAGATATGATAATGAGCGCTTGCTTTCTGACCAATCACAGCAGAGCAGCTCTCAGAGAGGCGGGGCTTCGATAAACGGAATCTTCAAACGAAACGTTTCAGACACTGTAAGAAATGAGCTGATGTGCACTAATAGACACTATTTCCACTTTTCAAATATGTTCTTCCATTTTATTGAAAATAAACACATTTCCGATCTGATATATGATGAGAAAAGAAAGTACATCGAGTTCGGCAAAAGGCGGATTCGAACCGCAGGTTGAATTGCGTTAAAACATAGTGCTGCGCATCTTACCCCTACACTATCACGACTGATCGAGAATGATGGCGTGTTCCCGCCTTTACAGAATGAACATGCGCTTGCAATTGAAATCTCAACGTTACCTGCGTCCTGATGGATGAGTTCTCTCCCGCGATAATTCGATATTTTTTTAGGATTTTTTTTCCTTTTTATATAACTTTGCATCGCTGCTGTTTCTCTGCTGTTTCTCTATCACACAACTGCAAACTATAAGCTAAGTGAATAGGTAAACACACTTCATCAAGTCAGAGGCGCGAGCATGTCACACATGAGACACAGCTGTCAATCAAACTCATCAAGCATTATGCAAAAACCATACACTGTAAAAAACACATTTTATTTATTTCAGTATTTGAGATGTTATAATAAGTTTGTAGTTACGTTAAAATAATTTAAAGAACCATTATTTAACAAATATTATTATATTTGTATAATAAAAGTGGGCGGGGCCTGTGCCCGTCAGGCCCACCCCTTGGCTACGCCCCTGTGGACGCATGTAAAAACTAAATTAAAAACCATTAAAATAGCATAATATGGCACTTCAGAGCAGCGTTCGATTACTTGCAACTCAAGTTTGTGATTTTAAAACCTTGGAGAATCATTTTTAAAAATACCTTTTCACAGAGAAATCTAAATCAATGCATTTTAAATGTAGTAATTAAAAATAGCTCTCTGAACGTTATGAAATCAGTAGCTATCAAGGACTATAAAGGTTGCTACACTGTAAAAAAATATTGTTGGTGTAACTTAAAAAAGTAAGTAACCTGGTTGCCTTACAATTTTTAATTTCAATGAACTCGAAAATTTAAGTTGATACAATTAAGGAAACTGGTTTAATAAATAGAAACTCAAAATAGTTTTGTATCTGAACCCCATAAAAAAAATTGCCTTCAAATTTTGAGTTAATGCAATGAATATTTTTGAGAATCGACAATCTTTATTCTAATAATATTAAAAGATTTTATAAGCATATTGGAATTGTGTATTTTATTTGTGATAACACAGTGAAATGTCAAATTGTGCTATTTTTATGATTTATCACATTTTTTATGGGGTTCAAATATAATATTTTGAGTTTCTATTTATTAAACCAATTTCCTTCATTGTATCAACTTTTTTTATTGAATTAAATTCAAAATTTTAAGGCAACCAGGTTACTTACTTTTTTAAAGCCACACTGTGTAACTTTTTTAGTTTATTCTTAGCTTAGTTCTTTTTAAAAATATGTGCTCATTAATGTATATTTACTTCTTTCACGTAATAAAGTATTCTGGTAAGTTTATAATATGCCGTTGAAAACACATACGGGTGAGGGGTTCGAATGCCGGTCGCCATGTTGCTCCTCCATCTTGAAAGTACAGTAGCCAAAGAGGGACATACCCGTAAATTCAAGCTTCGCCTTTGGCGTTTTAACACTCGATGGCAGCGTGTCGAATGTGAAGAGGGGGATTGCCATGTTAATCTTGGACTACATCGGCCACCGTAGGAGTTAAAACGAAATCAGAAACTGATATTCACTGGATGGTCATAAACCTTTACACCGCTAGATGGGGAAATCTCACACAGTGGAGCTTTAAGTTAAACCAACAATATTTTTTTACAGTGCATAATCTGATTGGCGAGAGCTCTTTGCGAAGGAACGTGGACACGGTTAGCTTACCTTGGGTTTACACACATTAACACAGCTAATCATCTTAAACCAATCCCAATCCTTTATGAGGCTTCTTCTTCATTGGGCTCTGAGGAAGAAAACGACACACAGCTGATGTTCAGATGCACTTTTTAGTTGGTCGTGACTTTAGAAATCAAATTTTCCTGACATATCTCTGTGCTTTTAAAACATCCTGCAAATTATATCTTAAAACAGTGGTGCTCAAACCTTTTGGTAACACTTTATTTTAAGGTTCAGTTATTAACTAGTGTCTTATGATCATGCATATTACTATGATATTGTCTGTTTATTAGCACTTATAAAGCTCATATTAATGCCTTATTCTGCATGAGCTTATTCTACATCCCTTAATCCGACCCAATACCTAAACTTAAACGCTACAAAAACTACCTTACTAACTATTAATAAGCAGTAAATTAGGAGTTTATTGAGGATTTATTAATAGTGAACATGTGTTCCTCATACTAAAGTTTTACCTATAAAAAAATGTGTGGTGCCCCAAATCAAATCATTTCACTAAGGGACTGATTTTTTTTTAAAACTGAAATTAAGCATTTTAAACATTTTGAAATTAAGATCGTGTTGCTGATCAGGCACATGAAGCGCACATATGCTTTAACTTAGAGAGTTTTTTACTTATACTTTTATAATGGCTATTATTGCACCATTACATTTAACAAAAAGAGACTGGGTTGTCTTTTTTTAAATGTCATATTTAATTTTATTGCAGTGATAATGAAATGAATACATACTTATTGTCTCTAAACCACATATTAATGTGTTTGATATTTAGTTTTTAATGTAAATGAGGCATGGTTGTTTTATATTTGGTTTGTTATAAATATACATGCAGTGAAGATGATAAATATGCGTTGCCTGAACCACATTTGTGTGGCTATTAAGGTTTAATATTTTTGTAATGAAAATGATAATAGGCAGAGTGGTGTTTAATGACATATTACGTTTTATTGTAGCCTAAAATATATGCCTCATCATATTTTTATCATTATTATATACTTTTTCCTCATCTACACTGCAAAAAAGGCTGTTCTTACTCAGTATTTTTGTCTTCAAGTCCAAACATCTAACAATTCTTAAAACAAGAAGTATTTACTAGACAAGCAAAAGTAATTGTCTTGCTTTGGGAAAATAACTCAAAATGAAGAGAGTTTCTGCTTAAAATAAGATAAATAATCTGCCAATGGGGTGAGAAAAATAATCTTAATTCAAACAGAAAACAAGATTATTTTTCTCACCCCATTGGCAGATTATTTATCTTATTTTAAGCAAAAACTCTCTTCATTTTGAGTTATTTTCCCCAAAACAAGACAATATTTTTTTACTTGTCTAGTAAATGTTTCTTAATGTAAGAACTTTTTGACATTTTTTGACTAGAAACAAGACAAAAATGCTAAATAAGAAAAGCTTTTTTTGCAGTGTACTGCTTTTCTCTTGACTTTTATAAACCAATCCATCTTTTTTTATGTCAATGCAAAAACGTCCTGTTTTGATATTGCGTGATCTGTGACGTGGGCTGAGGTATCGTTCGTTGGACCTTTACCTGTCCAGACCATGGCTGGAATGTGAAAGCCTAGCGAATGCAGAAACCAGATCAAGCAGTAATTAGTAATGGTCCAGCTCTCGGCTCCTGCTAGTCAAACACAGTGCGTTCAGAATCTCACCGGACTGGCCGACTCTGGTTAAATAAGGCGGAAGTAATCCTCTCCCCATTTTCCCCTGCCTATTATGTGGGAAATCCAGCCTTTATCTGTCATAATAACAAGGAAGTTGTGATTGTCCCGATTCAGCGACTGAAAACACCAGCCGTGCAAAACCTCACGAGTCTATTCTGACCTTCTTTGTACCACTGAATAAAATCGTGAGCTTTATGTTAGGCTTTTCTTTAATTGACGATCTGATCTCATTTCATTCTCATTTCTGCATTTGGCAGACGCTTTTATCCAAAGCGACTTACATTGCATTTAAGGTACACATTTTACATTTGGTCCATTCTTGATCTCTGATCTTACATATTAATATCAAAGTTCCACAAATTATAATTTATAATCTCTATTTTTCAGCATTATTATTTTATTGTTTTATTGATGTCATATTCATGTACTTGCACTTAAATGCTTAAAAAAAGTGTTTTATTTTCTAATCAGAGGAACCGTCTTGATTGTCAGGAAGATTCAAAATGTAATGCAAAAGGTGAAAAAATAGTAAAGTTAAAATTAAATGTATTTATTTTATTACATTAATACAATTGAAAATATTTTTTAGTACAATTGGATTTAAAAAATAAATAAATACATTTGATGAAATTTAATGATGATGGAAGGTGGATGGATAGATGGATGGATGGACTTAAGAAAAGATGCACTTATGATGGATGGATGGATGGATGGATGGATGGATGGATGGATGGATGGATGAATGAATGAATGAATGAATGAATGAATGAGGCATTTATATAGTGCTTTCAAATGTACAACTGTACACCCAAAGCGCTTCACACTCATGTCAGGGGTCTCTCCTCAACCACCATGGATGGATGGATGGATGGATGGATGGATGGATGGATGGACGGATGGACGGATGGACGGATGGATGGATGGATGGATGGATGGATGGACGGATGGATGGATGGATGGATGGATGGATGGACCGATGGATGGATGGACGGATGGATAGTTGGATGGATGGAAGGATGGATGGATGGACTTAAGAAAATATGCACTTATGATGGATGGATGGATGGATGGATGGATGGACGGATTGATAGATGGATAGATGGATGAATGGATGGATGGATGGATGGATGGATGGATGGATGGATGGATGGATTGATAGATGGATGAATGGAAGGTGGATGGATGGATGGATGGATGGATGGACGGATTGATAGATGGATGAATGGAAAGTGGATGGATGGATGGATGGATGGACGGATTGATAGATGGATGGATGGATGGATGGATGGATGGAAGGATGGATGGATGGAAGGATGGAAGGATGGAAGGAAGGAAGGAAGGAAGGAAGGATGGAAGGATGGATGGAAGGATGGAAGGAAGGAAGGAAGAAAGGAAGAAAGGAAGGAAGGATGGAAGGAAGGAAGGAAGGAAGGAAGGAAGGAAGGAAGGAAGGAAGGAAGGAAGGAAGGAAGGATGAATGGATGGAAGGAAGGAAGGAAGGAAGGAAGGAAGGAAGGAAGGAAGGAAGGAAGGAAGGAAGGAAGGAAGGAAGGAAGGATGGATGGAAGGAAGGAAGGAAGGAAGGAAGGAAGGAAGGAAGGATGGATGGATGGATGGATGGAAGGGAAGGAAGGATGGATGGATGGAAGGAAGGAAGGAAGGAAGGAAGGAAGGAAGGAAGGAAGGAAGGAAGGAAGGAAGGAAGGAAGGAAGGAAGGAAGGACACAAGTAAATTCAGGTACACTGTAAAAAATTATTTAGAAAATAAGTAACCTGGTTGCCTTAATTTTGAGTTCATTGAAATTAAAATGTTGAGTTACTACAATGAACATTTTTTGAGATTTGACAACCTTTATTAAAATATTATTAAAAGATTTTGTAAGCGTATTGGGTAATTGTGTGTCTTTAATTTGTGATGACGCAGCCAAATTGTGCTATTTTCATGATTTATAACATTTTTATGTGGTTCAGATACAATAAAGTTTCTATTTATTAAACAAATTTCCTTCATTGTATCAACTCAAATTTTAATTTCAAACAAATTCAAAATTTTAAGGCAACCAGGTTACTCACTTTAAGTTAAACCAACAAAAAACAACATTTTTTTTACATTGTGGCTCCACATTAGGAAGAGTTGAAGACGGTCACGCATATACGAGCTGCAAATCATGATATAAAAAGGGGGTCATTAGATTCATTCATCATCATAAGGTTCATTTATATTAACTAGTGTCTTATGATCATGCATATTACTATGATATTGTCTGTTTATGAGCACTGATAAAGCTCATATTAATGCCTTATTCTGCATGAGCTTATTCTACATCCCTTAATCCGACCCAATACCTAAACTTAAACGCTACTAAAACTACCGTACTAACTATTAATAAGCAGTAAATTAGGAGTTTATTGAGGGAGAAGTCGGAGTTAATAGTGAATATGTGTTCCCTATACTGAAGTATTACCAAAAGTGTAATTTCTTTTCCACTGAAGGAAGAAAGACATGCACTAACTATCAGGAAATGTTCATTTTAAACTGAACTGATGCTTTAACCCAACAATAGACTTGATTCTTGGACAATGAATGACCAACACCAGTAATCAGAAGTGATTTATTTTGTCCTGTTCCGTACAGATACTGTGTGTTGGCTCGCGTCTCGCCGCAGCTAATCCAGAGACGTGGATTAAACCTCTCTATAAATACATGTCAGGCTGTCCTCTCATCATACGGCCAGCATGTGTTTTTCTCGTCTCTCCTTTGGCACCACTTCTTAATTAGAAGTGTGACGTGAGCTTTCGGTTTTACGGTGAGCATTTGATCCCTCGTGACCGTGGCAGATAGTGTAGGCTGGCTGACCATTCAGGGATTTCATGCTGGATTTATGCCACTGTTTGTACTATAGCGTTAGTACACACTCAGGAAAAAGGTACAGTTCTGTCACCTAAGGTACAAAAGTGAAAAGGCACATCTTTGTCCCTTACTTACCCCTAAATTATACATATTAGTACCCTTTCGGGTTTGTACCTTAGGGTGCCGCCCCAGTGACAGCACTGTACCTTTTTTTCTGAGACTTTTTTTCTTTGTTTCGAGTCCAAACATCTAAAAATTCCTAAAACAAGAAACATTTACTGGACAAGCAAAAGTAATTGTCTTGTTTTGGGAAAAATGAACTCAAAATGGAGAGAGTTTTTGCTTAAAATAAGATAAATAATCTTAAAACAAAATTTTTCTCACCGCACTGGCATATTATTTATTTTATTTTAAGCAAAAACTCTCTTAATTCTGAGTTATTGTTTCCCAAAACAAGACAATCATTTTTTTCCTGTCTAGTAAATGTTTCTCAATGTCAGAATTTTTAGAAATTTTGACTAGAAAAAAGACAAAGATACTAAGTAAGGATAGTATTTTTTGCAGTGTGACCATCATTCCTGTTTTCTGTTGTTGTTTCTCCAGCACATTTATGTTGGGTTGCTCAGGACAGTTATTGATAAAGTTCCTCAAAGGCTCCTAATTTTGTTCTACAACAGGTTTACATTAGCCTTGAAATCTAGACGCACCCTAGCGGCAGCAAATCTAATCTGCCCGCGAGTGTCGTCTAGCAACTCTCAATACACATCTGAGCTGTAAACGCCAAACTCTGGTCGGGCCAATCACATCGTGTATAGAGTCGGTGGGCGGGGCCATAATGATGACGGCCGGGTTGCGCTCGTGCTTCTAGTAAACACAGAAACTGGTGAACGGCGGCGGTCTTTCGAATCAGCTTTGACCGGCACTCTGAAAGACTTGAGTTCAGCTTTTCTCTGAGAAAAGAACAAAGAACGGCACTGAAGTCATTCTGAAGAAGGGAAGATGTGTTCTGAGTTTAGCCGACCGGATACGGCGAATGTTTAATCAGTCAGCGAGCTCTGCTTCACCGTCGTTGCTCTGGTTGGTTGTAGCGCTATCCTATCGCGTGCAGAGGGAGTTTGACAGACAGCCGTTTATCCGCCCCTCAGATTGAGCCGTCAATGGGGAGTTTCCAGACCAAACATCTTGATGTGGATCCGGCTTGTCAGGCTAGGTTTACATGCATCAGATGTCAAAAAACACTTGAGTTTTCTCATGATGTTTCTCAGAGTGTCTGAAATGGCTCAAAGACTCACACTACAAAATATCTAAAAATTCATACATTAAGAAAAATTTACTAGACAAGTAACAATTATTGTTTTATTTTGTAAAAAATAACTCTAAATGAAGAGAGTTTTTGCTTAAAATAAGATAAATAATCTGCCAATGGGGTGAGAAAAATAATCTTGTTTTCTGTTTGAATTAAGATTATTTTTCTCACCCCATTGGCAGATCATTTATCTTATTTTAAGCAAAAACTCTCTTCATTTTGAGTTATTTTTCCCCAAAACAAGACAATTACTTTTGCTTGTCTAGTAAATACTTCTTGTTTTAGGAATTTTTAGATGTTTAAATTAGAAACAAGACAAAAATACTAAGAAGAGCATTTTTTGCAGTGCAATCTCTCTAAACCCCGCCTTTCCGAGAGCTGCTCTGCTCTGATTGGTCTACAACAACAGTGTTTGAGGGCGGGGCAAGGAATACATTGTTCACAGGCAGCCAATGAAAACCATAGGCTTGCATTATGCAAATGTATTAAATTACTAGGGCTGTTTCGAATGCCATTTTTTGAGCTTCGAAGCTTAGGTGGCAATCAATATCGAATATTCGAAGCTTCGGTGGGTGGGGCTAAATATATAATAATAGTGTCGGTTTGCATTTGTATCATCTTTCACGACTTCACGTTTCACTCTTCGGCATCGTAAATGTGTTGCGGCAGACCCAGTGGAGTGCAGTGTTGCATTTGGTGCAATATGATCAGGTGGCACACATTCTTTAAATATTAATAAACATTTAATAATCTTTTAAATAGAACAGTTTCCGGTATGCATTACACGGGCAGGTTTATGCTCCGAAAACGGACAGTGCACAAGTGATACAAAACACAAAGTCTGTTGAGAGCAAGAACTTTAATAAGGTATTAATAACGAACCTTTCTTTAAAACAAATGCATCCCAAAACAGAAATTAAATTAGTAACACACAGTGATTTCAATGAACTGTAATAAATAAAGAACACGGTAGCATGCTTATAAACAGTTGAATAAGAATAAATGAATTGTTTTTAAAATGACACAAAATGTAATATCTATTACAATTAGTTTTATTCTATATAAGGGATTTATTTTGTCTTATTCTGACTTTTTGTTAATTTAAATCTTTAAAATGCGCGATGCTTTTATTGAAAGCATGTTGCGGTTTTTTTTTAAATTTATTATTATTATTTCAAGCATGAGTGAGAATGAGTCCGCGACAGAAGTCACGTGTTGAAAAAACAACAACGAATATTCGAATCTCAAAACTGAAAATCGAATGCCACCTCACCGAACGAATATTCGAATATTCGATTATTCTAGTACAGCCCTATACATTACATAAGTTTATGTAAGGGAAAGTGAGACTTGATTCTTTCTTTTAGGAGACAATAACTTTATTTGTCGGTTACTTTGATCTTTAAAACTTTCACTAAAACTATTAAAAAACATTTCTGTTTATTTAAATAATGCTGAGATTTAAATGAAATAGTTCAAATTCTTTAGAAATATTGCCTTGGCAATAAACTTAAATAAGTTTAAGTTGAAGCAGTAAAATTATTAACCATAAATTCATACAGCTTTTATGTGAATTTTGCAGATTTACACTCGCTTTGAGGAAGTAGTTTTGTTTCATGAAACCCAAAGGTTAATTTATCTTAATCACTGTAAAAAGTGGCAACATGCTATTGTTACCTTAATGAGGATTTTTTTTTTTTTACCTAATTCAGTGATGCTAAAAAATATTTATCTCTTCATCACGGCTCCTGTTAGTGGGTGGGATATATTAGGCAGCAAGTGAACATTTAGTCCTCAGAGTTGATGTGTGTGAAGCAGGAGAAATGGGCAAGCGTAAGGATTTGAGCGAGTTTGGCCAGATTGTGACGGCTAGACGACTGGGTCAGAGCATCTCCAAAACTGCAGCTCTTGTGGGCTGTTCCCGGTCTGCAGTGGTCAGTATCTATCAAAAGTGCTCCAAGGAAGGACCAGTGGAGAACCGGCCACAGGGTCATGGGCGGCCAAGGCTCATTGATGACCGTGGGGAGCGAAGGCTGGCCCGTGGGGTCCAATCAAACAGACGAGCTACTGGAGCTCAAACTGCTCCAGAAGTTAATGCTGGTTCTGATAGAAAGCTGTCAGAATACACAGAGCAGCTCAGTTTGAGGCGAATGCCCAATAAAATGTTATTTTTCCGTGGCATATTAAACGTTGGAGCTTCCCTCGTGGCCTCTTTGGCTCTGTGATCAGCATTTGGTAGCAATATGTGTCGTTGGCGAGACTTTAACTGCGCCAGCTCTGATGTTACACACAGAGGTTTGCAGTATTTTACACCGCTATGTTCTCAATATGGGACAAAAGCTAGTTAAAAATGTACTTAAATGTTTAGAAAGGCTTTTGGAATAATGTCAGTTACTGCAGAATCTAATAATGGCCTAGTTTTGTTAACTAACACACTTTCAATGGAAGTATTTTTGGAATTATTCAGTAAAACGCGTTATTTGAGCTGCAAAGTTCTTCTTTAGGAGGTTAATGAATTTTTGGTTTTGCACTGAATTGATAATGCTTTTATCGCACTACACTCTTAGAATAAAAAGGTTTTATCAGCGCTACGTCTCTGGAACCCCAAAACGGTTCTATATAGAACCATATTTTAAGTGCCAAAAGGATTATTTCTTGTCATTATAGAAGCTTTTCTTTGGAGTTGAGTACACTTCATTAGGTTCATTGGGTTTCTTGACCATAGGGTTCTTTACTCAACTCCAAATAACCTTTTATGATAAAACGGTTCTATTATGACAAGGAATAATCCTTTTGGCACTTAAAAGGGGTTCTATATAGAACCGTTTTGGGGTTCCAAATACGTAGCGCCGATAGAACCTTTTCTTCTAAGAGTGTAGTCTCATATTTTTACATTTGATACACACCATTCAAAAGTTGGTGGTCAATTATTGTTTTATAATAAATAGCTACGGCTCCTAAACAGGGATAAGGGGCTCCTAAAGTTGCTCAAAGCGGAGCGGTGTTGTCCCAGAATCAGATTAATAGCCGTATTTCTTGCCGTGTGTGTGAACAGCTGTGTGTGTGTCTCCTGAGGAATGGCACAGGGCAAGGTTAAAGGCTTGGGCATGAGGGGGAGTCTCACTGACGTTTCTCAATGCTCTTGACAGAGTTGTGCTTCACATACGAAACGCTTTTAATGCTGTTTTTTCTCACGTCAAATTTTTTCTTTTTCAGCAAATTAACTAGAGGCGTAATTTTTTACCATTTTTCACGTTAAAAACGACGTCAGTCTACTAAGCGTGGTGGTTTGTTTTTCAGACAAATTGCGGATAGCAACGGCACAATATTGGAGTTGTGATTGGTCAGAGTGCCTGTCAATCAAACTAGCCGCGAAGGGTGAATGACTGAGTAAGAAGAGCAGTGTACTAATATGGCATCCATAGAATCCACATGTCCCAGATGTGGAGACCAGTTTTGCCACAGTTACTTTGAAAAAGTAATCTGATTACTTCCTTAAAAAGTAACTTAGTTACTTTACAGATTACTTGATTTTAAAAGTAACTAAGTAAGATTATAAGTTACTTTATTAGTTACATTCAGCAGTTTCCGACAACACCCCTGCCGCCTCAACACAGAAATGACGACCGTTTTTACCAACACTCACTTTATTGGATGTGCATTTTTAACAGTAACGTCAACAATGTATCTCCTGACATTTTAAGTTGAAATTAAAAAATATTTCCTAAAAAAATATTCTCCCTGATATGCAAGAAGAAAGCAAAAATAAATGTTTTACTAAGGAAAATGACTAAAATAGTAACTCACAGTGGCCCTCATTTATCAATCTTGCGTAGAAACGGCGTATATGTTGGCGTAAGATTATGCTTACACTCCTCTCACCGCATGATTTATGAAGCTGTGCGCACCTCTGCAATCCAGGTGTACGCAATACCTGCCCTTGATAAATGTGGCGGCTGAAAACGATCGTCATTAGAATAACACGCCTCTATATATTCAAGTCTCCGCCTCCCCCACGCCCTCATTTTACGCCATGGACACACGGAAGACGGCAAAGAAGCGAAACTTCTCCGACGTGGAGATCGGGCGCGCTCAATCATCTCACTAGTCCACTAGTCAGGGCACTGATTAGGACATAAGTCAATGGGCTGACTCCCTGATCAGTGCCCTGACTAGTGGACTAGTGAGATGATTGAGACGCGCCCATCGAGATCACCAGGGAAGTGGAAAGAAAACCCGAAATTGTTTTATTTGGGAGTTTAAAGAGTGGGAATAAAGGCACCCACAAAATATGGACCCAAATTACGAGTACTGTTAATAGTGTGGAGGTTGAGAAGCGCACTCCAGCAGTTTAACGCTGTTTGGATGATAAATTACCATCACAATGCATTATTTTACAGCACGTTTAACAATTAGCATTTAATTTCATATCACGGCACATGTATTGGGGTGTACAATAGTGATGATGATGTGATGTGGAGTAAGATTCATTCACATTAATAATTACATGACAATTTGTAAGATTCTTCTTCTTATTATTATGATTATTATTCGTATTGACGCTTGTTATTCAGAAGAAGAGTGTCATTTTTATTATTTTGTCAGTCTGAATTAATTTAGTCCCAGTCCGTGCGCAGCTGCCGGGCCAGGCGGGCCTGAAACGTCAGATAAAGCGCACAGGCTCGCGACTGGAGGAATACATATGCCTACAAATCAAACGCTTTGGTAAAGTCACACAAATTAAACATTGACGTTCATGTTGCACAAAAATAAACACAAAGTCATATAGTATATCTTTGTCAGTGCGTTTTGCGGTGTTAGGAATTGTTTTTCTGCGCATTTTCGCACTAACTCAAACGTGCGTACACCACCTCCTGAGCTGGCGTAGGATTTGAGCGTGCCGTACGCCAACGTCCATATTGATAAATCTCAAAGTCACCGTGGGTTTGGGTGTACGCACTTTTGATAAATGAGGGCCAATGTGTCTGTCCTTAAATTAATTCAACTAAATGTGTGTTAAAGATAATGCTGTAAACTATAGCGCGCCTTTACTCACACATTACTATAATATTAAAAGACAGAGCCCAAAACTATTAGCATAAATATATATAATAGATATAATAATCATCACTCAAATAATAACACATTGTGTGCAAACATGTAAACTTCAATTTTTTTATTTATTAATTAAAAAAAAAAAAATTCTAAACTTCTAAATCTAATTTTAAAATTGTTTATGGCTGATATAATGAAAATATTGCGTGTCAAACTGCTGAAATCACGTGACTTTGGTGATCCGAATCATGAATCGATTCACTGACTCATAACGGTTCAAATTATGAATCGATTCACTGACTCATAACGGTTCAAATTATGAATCGATTCACTGACTCATAACGGTTCAAATTATGAATCGATTCACTGACTCATAACGGTTCGAATCATGAATCGATTCACTGACTCATAACGGTTCGAAGCTTTGTTCTGAAATCGGCCATCACTATATAAGTCGTTATTTAGTGTTTTTGCGCACTAACTCTCTTCTGGCCTCTTCATCAATGATTGTAGAGCCGCTGTAGTGAGATGGGCTTTGTAACGACGTCTTTAGTGCCTTTATGGGTCTTGAGAGAGGAAATGACATTGGTGTCAATGAAGGCCTTTCTGAGCCATCGGATTTCAACACTAATATCTTCATCTGTGTGTGAAGATGAGCGGAGGTCTGACGGCTGGCCAACCACAGGAGGAATTAATCACACAATGCACATTTTTGGGTGAACTATCGCTTTAAGTAAGGGATAATGTCCACCAGCCGGTTGTTATCGCAGAATAAACCCCTTCAGAGTGATCAGGACCCCGAGGCGAAGCGGAGCGTCACTCTGAAGGGGTTTATTCTGCGATAACAACCGGCTGGGTGGACATTATCCCGCTTATTACACGCCTACTAGTCTCAAATAAACTAGACACAAAATATTGTCTTGAGATTAAATATTTTATTAGCTCTTACGCAAAGCTTCCGCGAAGAAAACCAGTTCCAACCTGCTTTAAGCCTTTATCTATTGCTGCTAAATGTTGAGAATGAATGCTGAAAGGGTTAGTTCAGCCAAAAATGAAACCAAGCCTATGATTTACTCTCCCTCAGGTCATTATAGGTGTTTATGACATTCTTCTGTCAGACAAATACAATCAGAGTTATATTTAAAAAGTCCAGGCTAACGTTAATCCCAGCAGTAGTTGGAGCTGTGTCTGAAGTCCATTAAATGCAGCTGTCCGTCAAATAACGTGCTCCACACGACTCCGATGGGTTAATAGAGCCTTCTGATTCCAATCGATGCGTTCGTGTCAGAAAAATATCCATATTTAAAACGTTATAAAGGAAACCCGCCTTGAAGTCTTCCATTGTAACCCACGGCTGTTTAAGCCACAAGATGGCGCCAGCGTTAAGCACAGAAGTAGAACCGGTCGAGATAACTCGCAGTACCCGGATGAGCGGTGTGTGTTATCTGGGAATAACATACCGCTGGAATGGGTGATTGACCAATCAGAATCAAGTATTTCACAGAGCCGTGTAATAATATGAAAGAAAGCTTGACTAAAGTGAACTGCGAAGGGAAAACAATGCAGCAAAAGTGTTAAAGTATAACCTACGCTGAAGCTCGTTAGCAAACGGCTCCCATGTTTATCAGTGCAATACGTGTGCTGAGAACTTCACATGCCTGGTCCATCCCTCACCGCTAATATTACTCCGTCACAAGTGAAAGTTGTAAAAACAGATTTTTACTGAAGTAAAAGTACAGAAGTATTTGTTTTAAAAAGTACTTCAGTATCAAATGTCAATTTCCTTCTTTATGTCGCCGCATTATTGTATTATAGTTGTATAAATGCACATTATGCCATCATGGTTTAAGCCAGTCAGTGACGCTCCATCTGACACACTAGCAGACGACTAACTTAAACTCATTTAAATACTTGTAGAAAAGTTACAAAGCTGCTGTCACTTTAAGGCCGAATGCACGGATCCAATACACTGATACACATCTGATATTCTCACACTGTTCACCTTCACTGAAGACAGAATCAACTTTGTTTATGTGAATACTCCACTAAATGAGCATTTGGACATCCGTCTTCTTCCATTTTGCTCTAAACTATAAATCAGTGTTTAATAAATGCTGTGAAATCATTGAACTTCACGAGACTCTACAAGAGTGATTCCTGAAAGGCTTTCTGCAAAAACCCAAACACCTTTTAAAGAAGAAAAAAATCATCACTGACTTTCAAAGCTGCGACAGAAACGACTTTCCACTTCGAGGACCTTGATAGAAATGTAGTGGAGTAAAGAGGACGATATTTGTCTTTCAGATGGAGTGAAGTTAAAGTCAGAAGATTACAGAAAAAATAATACTCCAGTAAAGCACAGAGACTCAAACAGTGAACTTCAGTACAGGACTCGAGGAGATGAGCTGAGGGACTGTCCCGCTCTGCTTTCCGTGGACTTGCTGAAGCCATCACGAGCGTTTTGAAGTGCTTATGGCACATGATAGGGCTTGTGCGAGCTCAAAGTGTTTGACCCGACTCATGTCAATCCATTTCAGCTTCTGCATTATGCATGTTTCCTCCTCTCAGAGCAAGAGGGAAACCATTTGAATATTCAGAGCGCTTCACCTTGTTTAATGTAAGCTGAATCAACAGTTTCCATATGCGTGTGTAGGAGGATAAATGGAGGATTGGTGCACAAGCAGACCCTCGACTAATGGAGCTACTGTGTGCTCGGCTGATGCACATTAATAAAGAGGGACTTATGATATTCATCCGCTGTGTGCATTACCTGACATCAACGTCATTGCCTTTATATACTGTATATAATATAGATTTTAAATATCATATTTATTTTCTCTTTTTTATATTGCAATAGTAATATTTCTGTTTTTAGTATTTTATTTAATAATAATAATAAAATAATAATAATGTTTTTTAAATATTATATTTATGTTCTAACATTATTTTGCTGTGTAATATTACAATAGTAATATTTAGTTTTAATATTTATATTTTTGTTTTTAGTATTTTATTTAATAATAATAATAAAATAATAATAATGTTTTTTTAAATATTATATTTATGTTCTAACATTATTTTGCTGTGTAATATTACAATAGTTTAGTTTTTAATAATATCAATTAAAAATGTTAAAATATATATTAATAATAATAATAAAATTAATCAAATTATATATAATTCTTCCTCGACTCTCTAAAATCAAATCCAAGGAGAAAATCTTTTGCCTCGTGGTTAATTTCTGGCTCTGTTGGTTTGTGTGGTTTTGAGAAAGACCAGGTTAAAGCAGAGCCGTTTCCGGCCGTCCCGTTCCTCAGACCCGGAGTGTGTTGGTCTCCGGGCGGTTTTCCGAGTGTTTTCCCGGCGTTCCAGGTGTGCTGACAGGTTGATGTATCTGTAGAGCTTGGCAGCGCGCTCAGGTGATATATCTGACGAGGAATGCTGAGCAGATTTTTCCAGGCTTGTCCTGCGCGTGACCGAAGAGCCAGTGATGACTTGCTTCCTCAAGGTATTTGCAGTTTTTCATCTTGTGCGATGAAACATGTTTGGAGAATTACGTAGAGCGACCAGAGCAAATCCCAGCCAGCCATTAATCTGCAACTCCAGCGGCCGATTCTGCATGAGGATTACTGAGGCTGTGTCTGCGACGCATTAGAAATGTTTGATAATGATCCTGCCTCAAGCTCTTCCTCGTCTCCCGCTGAGAGAGGAATTATGATTTAGAAATGAATACCATTATGATATTAGATCATTCTGAATTTTAATCAAATGCCAGATTAGCAGTGCCACTGATTAGTCGCCTATTGGTTATTGTCAAACTGAAAAAAATTATTTTATATAACAAAGTCAATTATACGCTTTAAAGGGGTGATGAATTGAGGAATCAACTTTCCCTTGAGCTTTTGATATATAAAAGGTCATGATAATATCAGATTATCCTCTAAATTTCAGGGGCTGAAAACTTCCTTGTTAGTCAAAGAAAAGCTTTTATAGAACCAGGCTCAGAAAACGGTCCTGTGCTTCATACTTATGTCATTGCGCTACGAAACGCCTCTACAGCGTGTCTAATCTAGTAGCCCCGCCCACCGACTTCGTCTAATCTAGTAGCCCCGCCCACAGACCCCGTCTAATCTAGTAGCCCCGCCCACCGACGCATCTAATCCAGTAGCCCCGCCCACCGACCTCGTCTAATCCAGTAGCCCCGCCCACCGACTCATCTAATCCAGTAGCCCCGCCCACCGAATCCAGTAGCCCCGCCCACTGACCAGTCTAATCCAGTAGCCCCGTCCACCGACTTGTCTAGTCCAGTAGCCCCGCCCACCGACTCGTCTAGTCCAGTAGCCCCGCCCACCGACTCGTCTAGTCCAGTAGCCCCGCCCACCGACTCGTCTAATCCAGTAGCCCCGCCCACCGACTCATCTAATCCAGTAGCCCCGCCCACCGACTTGTCTAGTCCAGTAGCCCCGCCCACCGACTCGTCTAGTCCAGTAGCCCCGCCCACCGACTTGTCTAGTCCAGTAGCCCCGCCCACCGACTCGTCTAATCCAGTAGCCCCGCCCACCGACTTGTCTAGTCCAGTAGCCCTGCCCACCGACTCGTCTAATCCAGTAGCCCCGCCCACCGACTTGTCTAGGAATCAACTTTCCCTTGAGCTTTTGATATATAAAAGGTCATGATAATATCAGATTATCCTCTAAATTTCAGGGGCTGAAAACTTCCTTGTTAGTCAAAGAAAAGCTTTTATAGAACCAGGCTCAGAAAACGGTCCTGTGCTTCATACTTACGTCATTGCGCTACGAAACGCCTCTACAGCGTGTCTAATCTAGTAGCCCCGCCCACCGACTTCGTCTAATCTAGTAGCCCCGCCCACAGACCCCGTCTAATCTAGTAGCCCCGCCCACAGAGTCATCTAATCTAGTAGCCCCGCCCACCAACCCCGTCTAATCTAGTAGCCCCGCCCACCAACCCCGTCTAATCTAGTAGCCCCGCCCACCGACCTCGTCTAATCTAGTAGCCCCGCCCACCGACACTGTCTAATCTAGTAGCCCCGCCCACCGCCCCCGTCTAATCTAGTAGCCCCGCCCACCGACCCCGTCTAATCTAGTAGCCCCGCCCACCGACTCATCTAATCTAGTAGCCCCGCCCACCGACGCATCTAATCCAGTAGCCCCGCCCACCGACCTCGTCTAATCCAGTAGCCCCGCCCACCGACTCATCTAATCCAGTAGCCCCGCCCACCGAATCCAGTAGCCCCGCCCACTGACCAGTCTAATCCAGTAGCCCCGTCCACCGACTTGTCTAGTCCAGTAGCCCCGCCCACCGACTCGTCTAGTCCAGTAGCCCCGCCCACCGACTCGTCTGGTCCAGTAGCCCCGCCCACCGACTCGTCTAATCCAGTAGCCCCGCCCACCGATTTGTCTAGTCCAGTAGCCCCGCCCACCGACTCGTCTAGTCCAGTAGCCCCGCCCACCGACTTGTCTAGTCCAGTAGCCCCGCCCACCGACTCGTCTAATCCAGTAGCCCCCCCCACCGACTTGTCTAGTCCAGTAGCCCTGCCCACCGACTCGTCTAATCCAGTAGCCCCGCCCACCGACTTGTCTAGTCCAGTAGCCCCGCCCACCGACTTGTCTAGTTCAGTAGCCCCGCCCACCGACTCGTCTAATCCAGTAGCCCTGCCCACCGACTCAACTAACTGTATATAATATTCAACACTGCTCTCTCTGTGCTTCAAAAAAAAAAATCATTAAAAAGTGCAAGAAACATTTTATATCTTTATTTGACCTGTTCCTTTAAATCCAGAAAATGGTAAATAACCTCAAATAACATTTCAAAAGGCTGAGCTGAGTTGACCTTAAAGACGGAACGGAAGCATAAAAATTCCTGATTCCCAAAAAAACCCTGCATACATTGTCTGAACTTCAGTGCATGTGAGAAATTGGCTCATTTATTTTCTGCGCCCTGTAAGACTGAAAAAACTAGTATATGCCGAAATGTCTGAATGAGGAACAAGGACTCTCTGAGAAAATAAAGGAAATTAACATCTGAACTGTCCCTCACACACCACTGGAGACGCACGTCTCACCTCACTATCAGCTAATCTACATCTTTCCCTGTTGACCCACTCTCCCCCGATTCCTTCCCTCTCTCATGCTGAGATCACTGAAAACACACACACAATCTCTCTCTTACAATGGCAATCCACACGATACAGTATTATATGTGTTTGATATCGTTTGAAATGTCTCAGTGCGACTGGTACAAAGATCTCATCCTCACAGAAGTTAACCAAAAGATAATCAATGTTTTAAGAGTTTAGAGAGATCTTGTCTTAGTTTGGTGGGTGTGGCTTTCAGCCATTTGGCCTTTACATCAACACAAGTCTTGATCAATGCAGATTCCCATTGTGCACTCGTGTTTACACTTCAAAGAGTTTGTGCATCTGTTTCTGGGTATTTAAGGAGATGTTGCAAAGAGCTCAGGGCTTGATACTGTACTCAGGTCAGCCCATAATGCTGGACGTTTTAACCCATGCAGCATTATGTAACCTTGATAAGTCAGGTATACATCTCATTCTTTACTTCAGAGTATTTGATGTTATATGGATTACCTTTGAATTGATTATGTAATTGGCGTTATACATTTACCTGACTGTTAATAAATTGTTACACTTTGATTGATTCTGACTCGCTCTGGAATTATTCAGGTTGGGTATAATTTCAACAAAGGGTTAAACGGAATAATTAAATGTGTACTTAAACTATTAAATATGAATGACCAAATAACCAATTGGCATTCAAACATAAATTCTAAATTATGATTAAATGGAGTCAGATTAACGAGGAATTGGAATAAAATCCCCTTTGCCCCGCTGAAAAGATGAACGGGCGGCGACCTTCACCCGCCGATCGTTAGCCTCCATTGGGACGATTTGGGCGGCCTTACAGCCCTTACCTCAGACTGCTGAGGATAAAGTGTCTTCAAAATGTGTATGGAACCCGAAATGGCCCCCTCACCTTATATAGGGCATTATTTGAAGGGACAGCCGTTTGTAGTGGTGTCCGAAACCACAGTGGACATGTTTGAGCCGACGTCTTATGATATTTTGGTCATATTGTTGTGTAAACTTCTATAATGCTGAATGGAAAATGTTAATATTATCATTTGATCCAACAGTTTTACAGACAATATCTACTATAGACCATTTCAGAATGTTTGTAAACAATCGCCTCAAGATACTTCCGGGTGGCAGAACGCGAGCGGCTTCTACTGACAAACTGAAGAGATCAGCCGGCTACTGTAAACAGTTACATAGTTAAGAACATTGCTGTTGTTTAAAGTTGAAACTATGACGAAAACGTGTTGTGTTTTCGGGTTGCGCCGTCCGATATACAGGAAAAGGTGTAGGATTTTATCGATTTCATTCAGAAAGAAGTAAATATATGCAGCAAAACCTGTGGGTGAGGAGGCTAAAGCGAGTGGACGTCGTCAGAAGTGGCGCTACAGAGAAGTATTCTCAAAATGGTCCATCTACAAAATCATAGCAGAGCATAATTATCTTCAGCTGGGGAATTTCGAGACTAATATTAGTAAACTTTAGATCTCTTTTAACCCCTTACGATTCAAAGATCATACGGCCTCAGATTACTATTGTTCAACATTCACTGCTCATCACTCTATATTACTTTATCTGGACAAACTCAGTATCATCAGAAAGATTAAAGACTCCAGCTTTGATATTTGAACACTGTTTATGATAAGACTGGGTTGCAGTGACATTCAATTCTTAATTTATGTCAGGAGTGCATTATTATCGATCCGTTATGAACGATATTTTGAATAGATTATCAGACGCACTTTATTCTCTCGTCTTCACTGGCTCATTTGTGTTCACAGAGATCGCAAAGAACAGCTTTCAGTTTAGCTCTTAGTTTAAAAGTCCTCATATTTGGAGAAATATTGACATATCACGTTTGCAAAATATTTCGTCATACAGAATACCATTTCTATTCATTTCTCACGGAATTATTCAATATAAAAGAGTTAAAACATGCGCAGACCTCTCTCCTACTGTCTCGGACATTTCCTCATTCTGGCTCGAACGGGCCTATTCTAAATTTCTACGCGTGAACTAAGAAGCTAATAAACACACGATAACTATGGAATAAGGTTTTTGTGTGATTGTTCATGTGATTTCGGCTATTTTATATCAATAATGGATGTTTACATGACTGCTAACAGGTGTAGTGATTAGTTCCATATAAAATTATAAATATAACATATTTTAACATCGGGAGTTTGTGAGATATTGCAGATGCCACGAGTCATTAAAGTGGATCATTGCATCAAATCAGCTGGGAAACAGCATGACTGCACCGCGAGCCGGCCGCGATCACACAAGGTTTCGTGTTAAACACAGACACCGGAACTTTCAATGTTGCTGCTATAGCTTCAGATACAAAAAATAAAGAAAAAATGTGTGCAAAGGATTTGTTGAAAAGCAGAGAACTACGATAGCCTAACATATTGTAAGTCAAACAGCAACAGTCACTAAAATAACTACTCAATGGTAGGCTGAAGCTCATTTAAAAATTGTGGTATTAGACTAGCACTACATCTACTAGACCAAGGTTAGGCATTTCATGTATTTCTATCTCCTGAATTAATTAATCGGTCCCTCAATAATCATGTTAACTATGTCTGAATACTAGCGTTGCCATAGGAACGCTTCGGCTTTTGCCACCCGGAAGAACGTTTATTACTGTTGTGACGTCATGGTGAATTGTCGTATAGTATTTCTACAAAACATCGACTGATTGTGATTGTCCGATTTGCCACAGTGTCCTCAGGTGGCACTCATAGTTTTCTGGCATTTAGTGCCATGGTAAAATAACACACAGTCTGGCGTTATAAATGAGCGTCTTCTCAAAACTTTGCTGGAATTATGATGTTACAACAGCGGAGGCATTTTCAGCGAATAACACTGGTATTTTAATATTATTAATATGCCATTATAGTATTTATTAATGTTCAGAATTAGCCTTCATTGTTATTTTTGTAGTATTTTTATTTTGTGTTTTTTTTCTTCTATTAGCTTTAGTTATTTTAGTACTTCGACTATTTAAATGAGTAGTTTCCAAATTTCCATTTAATCTTATATTTATATTTGTCTTGATTTGATCTCAGCTTAATTTAAACCTAACAAAATGTTTTTTAACAATAACAGCACTGATCAGGATATCAGGATAGCAACATAAGGTGATTGATGGCGTTTTTCCTCCTTCCTTCTTCCTTTTATGAATCTGATTTGGAGGTTGAATTGCATACGTGGTCTTTTTTATCTTTGATAACCTGCTTCGCCTCACACAGCTGCAGTTTTGTTGCCGTTTGCCTCGACTTGTCTTGGCCTTTGTCCACTTGATGGCAATGCTGGTGAGATCAGGTTTCTACCTTTCCAAAGTTTGTCTGGCGCTTTTGGCCACTTGGTACGTCTGCCAAACCTGTCTGAACACAGGCAGAAAACCCACTTCCTCCTGATATCAATCTCGCGTTCTTCTGCAGATGGAATATTTTTAGGTGGAGTAAGTGTGTTTTAAGTGCCTTCATACACTATATTGCATTTCCATGCACATGAGCTTCCCATTGTTAATCCTGTGGGTTTAATCTGGAGTCGGCCCACCCTCTCTAACAGCTCCAGCTCTTCTGGGAAGGCTTTCCTCAAGGTTTAGGAGTGTGTTTATGGGGATTTTTGCCCATTCTTCTAGAAGCTCATTTGTGAGGTCAGGCACTGATGTTGGACGAGAAGGCCTGGCTCTCAGTCTCCGCTCTAATTCATCCCAAAGCTGTTCTATCAGGTTGAGCTCAGGACTCTGTGCAGGCCAGTCCAGTTCCTCCACACCAAACTCCTCATCCATGTCTTTATGGAGCGATGCTTTGTGCACTGGAGCGCAGTCATGCTGGGACAGGAAGGGGCCGTCCACAAACGGATCCCACAAAGTCAGGAGCGTGAAATTGTCCAAAATGTCTTGGTGAGGCATTAAGAGTTCCTTTCACTGGAACCCCTGAAAAACAACCCCACTCCATAATCCCCCTTCCACCAAACTTTACACTTACAGTACACAATACTGTATTTACACAATGCAGTCAAGCAAGTCCTGTTCTCAAGGCACAACCCTTTTTGGACCATGAGCCAGGAGCACCGCATTTTTTCCTGTTCTGTCCGATTTGGACACGCCCTAAGAGCTCCTGCGCCGCCAGCTTCACACCATGAGCTCAGATCAGTAAAATAGGGCCCTTAGTGTTAATAACCTTGCAATTATAGCTGATGGTTTTGTGAATGTTGCTTGCCATGCTTTTCCCAAACCTAGTGAGCCACATAGGCAGAAAATGAGCGAAAATTATAATTTGTCGTCATGCTACATGTCAAACGACTAAATGAAGTTCACAGGAGACTCTCAGTTGACTTCAACAGAGTTTGACGTTAATCTGGCTATTCTAAAGAGCATGTTAAATAGTTTATTTTAAATTAAAACAATTTGTATCAGTACTTTCTAGGCATGAATTATGTGCACCATTTCAAAAATTTCTTTTGAAAGAAATGAATGCTTTCATTCAGCAAGGATGCATTAAATTGATCAAAAGTGACAGTAAAGATTATATTTCAGATAAACACTGTTCTTTTGGACTCATGAAAAAGCATGAAAAATAAAATGCATCACAGTTTCCACAAAATACAAACTGTTTTCAGCACTGATAATAATCCTAAATGTGTGTTGATCATCAGATCCTCATCTGAGAGTGATTAGTGAAGGATCATGTGACACTGAAGACTGGAGTAATGATGATAAATTCAGCTTTGATCTCTGGAATAAATCAAAAATAAATTAAAAAATATCGCCATGGTGAGCAGAATAGACTCTTTCAGAAGCATTAAACATTTTACAGACCCCAAATGTTAACGGAAGTGTGTATTTATAATTGATTTGCCATTTGTCCCAGCATTGACGTTTGTGTCGTCAGCATATTTCTGAAAATGTATTGCATTTATTTGGGGGCTAGTATGAGCGCATGTGAGCGTCTCTGAAAAGGAAATAATGCTGTGAGACTGAAGAGAACCAGGTGGTTTAACAGCACCGAGACTCTGATCAAAAAATCAGAATAAGCCGTGGTTTATAAAAGCATTGCGTTCCTTCTGCCAGCTCGGCTGCGGACTCCCCAGTGTGAGGCTATAACCAAAGACCTCGGCTGGAAGCTCGCTTTTTAATCCCACCCGCTGTTAAACTAATTACCTGCCCACAGTTTTGGCCGGGGAGAATGTTAACCAGGCTTGTTGGTGTGATTTATCAGCCGGCTCTGCTGTTGTGATCGTGTAGTTCTGCGGGAATTAGTGAAAGTGGGCTTCGTTGAGTGCAGCTCATTAGGAGAGCGAGTGAAATCAAAGGCGATTAGGAAACGAGTCTGGCGCTGCGCTCCACTGCAAAAAATGCTCTTCTTACTTAGTAATTTTGTCTTGTTTATAGTTTAAATAGTTACTTTTAAAATCAAGTAATCTGTAAGGTAACTAAAGGAGTAATCAGTAATCAGATTACTTTTTCAAAGTAACTGTGGCAAAACTGGTCCACATCTGGAACATGAAAAAACGTGACTGCCTACATTTTTGCAACACCCGAATTATGTACCTCCAGGTATGTTTACCTGCAGTTTTTGGGTGAAACGTCCACCGGAGGCGCTAAGTGGTAATATTTTTTCTCCATTCCCAGACTGATCTCATGAAATGGCGTATATATGACACGCCGATTCGTATGCCATTTTGGCGTGCTATCAAGACGCATAATCGCTTTTTGTGTTTATCAACGCCGTTACATTCTATCCCCTACACTGCCCCTACCCCTAAACTACCCATCACACACACACACACACACACACACACACACACACACACACACACACACACACACACACACACACACACACACACACAGCCCCTAAACCTACCCATCACAAAAAACATTCTGTGTCTTGGTAAATCCATTTACCTTGTGGACACACACACATATTCAGACACATTTTGAACGTGTAACTCAAACTCTTCCCTAAACCTACCCATTTGTGTGTTATAAAAAACAGGATATAACAGGCAGATACGACTGCATGCATCATTTATTCAGAAAGTACAAATATCCCAAGTGTTCCGAGGCCAAACGATTGATTTGTGTGAAGAAAATCCCCAAAAGCGATCAGAACGTCGAGTCCATTCGCCAAAGATTAATAATAAATTTCAAATATTGCCGCCGGAAGAAACGTCACGTCAGCTTTGACAGCATTGGCTGTCGTGTGTCTCGTGACCATTCAACTTGTGTGTATCATTTGAATCAGACATATGAATGAACGAGTGCGTGTGTGTTCTGTTCACAAAGGAGCGCGATCATCATTTCAACGACTAAAACATTAAGATCAACTCTGTTCTTCACATGAAGATATCGTATGACTTCAGAAGACCTGGAATGCAACATGAGTTAATACTTCTATACTGTTTTTTGGTCAGTTTTTGCGATAAATACACGTGACTGTACATTTATTGGCCTGTTACGTATTTTATATTGTTGAGAGTGGGTAGGTTTAGGGTAGGAGTGGAGTTAGTTACTCCAAAATATAAAATTAGGCTATAAATATTCATTCTGTGAGATCAGTCATGGTGTCATGTTGCGCATCTGGAATGGAGAAAAAATATTACCACTTAGCGTCTCCGGTGGACGTTTTACCCAAAAAGTGCAGGTAAACGTACCTGGAGGTACATAATTCGAGTGTTGCAAAAATGTAGGCAGAGTCACGTATTTCCAATGAGCCTGGGTTGGGATTCTACGGATGGGATATTAGTGCACTGCTCTTCTTCCTCAGTAATATTGTCTTGTTTCCAGTCTAAATATCTAACAATTCTTAAATCAAGATGCATTTACTAGATCAGTCAAATGTGGCATTAGGTATTTTTCCTTGTTTTCTTAAAAATAAAATCTAAATGAAGTGAGTTTTTGCTTCAAAGAGGCAAAATGATCTGCCAATGGGGTGAGAAAAATAATCTTATTTCTGTTTGGGACGGAAACAAGAAACAAGATTTCAATCAGAAATAAGATTATTTCTCTCACCCCATTGGCAGATCATTTTGCCTCTTTGAAGCAAAAACTCACTTCATTCTGATATATTTCCCCAGAAAACAAGCAAAAATATGATATGTCGTTTCGTTATCTAGTGAATAAATCCTGATTTTATATTTTTTTTATATTTTGGACTGGCAAACAGGCTTGTTGGTGTGATTTATCAGCCGGCTCTGTGCTGTTGTGCTCGTGTGGTTCTGTGGGAATTAGTGAAAGTGGGCTTCGTTGAGTGCAGCTCATTAGGAGAGCGAGTGAAATCAAAGGCGATTAGGAAACGAGTCTGGCGCTGGCTCTCTCCGGGTGTCGGTTCTCCGCTGGAACTCATCCTGGTGCACTTCCTGCTCTTGATAACTTGGATCTCATCATTATATTCCTCTCGGCAGGACCCCCGTGTTCCCATCATACCTCATTAAACCCAATGGCCTCTCCCTGACCCGAGAGGATTATGGCAGACCGGTGTGAATGCATTCCTTCAGATCGCTTTGGCCGCTTCTAATGTGCTGCTTTTCCCCTGACCTGTAGTTATAATGTTCTGCTTGGTCAGCGTCGTCCTTGGTCACTGGTTGAATAGTTTGTTGGGTGTTAGGGGTGTAGTAATGAGTCCTGAAAGGGATAGTTCACCCAAAAATGTAAACTCTGTCATCATTTACTCGCCCTCATGTTGCTCTAAACCTGTGAGTTTCTTTCTGAGCACAAAAGAAGATATTTTGAAGAATGTTCATAACCAAGCAGAGAGAGCAACCCTTGACTACCATAATAGGGAAAAACATACTATGGTAGTGAATATTCGCTCTCTCTTGGTTACAAACATTCTTCAAAATATCTTCTTTTGTGTTCAGAAAGAAACTCACACAGGTTTAGAGCAACATAAGGGCGAGTAAATGATGACAGAGTTTTAATTTTTGGGTGAACATATGACAGTATTTCTGTGCCAAATACACACCTTCAGGATTCACACAAGTTTCGGAGAGTTTTTTGTTGTTGTTGAGTATGACCCTGTGTGACATCATAAAGGGTGAAACTCCTTATATGGGCATGTCTACCAGATGACCACACACTTTCTCTCTCTCTCACACACACACACACCAACGAGCTAGGTTAGGGTTACAGGAGCTGTTAGCGGTGCTGGCATTGTATGTTTTTAGATACGACATCAACAATATCACTAAAGAAGTGTGTGTGTGTGTGTGTGTGTGTGTGTGTGTGTGTGTGTGTGTGTGTGTGTGAGGGGAAAGATCGGCTTATCCCAAATAACCCAGCGTTAAGGGAACTGAGGATGCAGTTTATGTTTCTGGAGTTCTGCAAGTGTGAGAGTGTGTGTGAGAGTGCGTGGGTGAGTTGGAGAGTGTGAGTGGGAGAATGTGTGTGTGAGAGTGTGTGCGCTCCCGGTCATGAGTGGGATCTGCGGGTGGAGAGTGAAACTGCCGCAAATGTGAGTGTTTTGTTGGCAATCGCCATGCAAGTGCATATAATGTAAACAACACCAACGTATAGTGTGTGTGTGTGTGTGTTCTCTCTTTAGCTCCGCCCACTGCACGCCTCCACGGACTCGGCTGTTTTCAGAAAGAATCGGTTCAGTGTATCTATCTTTTATAAATGTGATAAACTAAAGACTCTTGTGAGATATGAAGGATCAACACTACTCTATAGATATTAAGAAGATTAGCACGAGAAACTGTTTTAGTACCCTTTAAATGAAAATAGTTTTACTGTCATTTAAAATTGACTATATATTTATAAAAAAAATATATATAATTTTTTTTCCATGGCTTATTTACAGCAATAAAATTATTTACTTATGGTTTTAGTTTTCTGAACTCTTCCTCAAGCCTCCTGGAGTTGATTTCTGAGCTGGTACTGTAATGTTGGCGGAGCGGAGAGAATTACCCAGTCGAGTGTGTGTGTGTGTGTGTTTTGCGCCACAGGACAGTGCGATCAATATTTGCATGTCTTGGCTTGTCTCTGTGTTTGGTGATGAATTATGCATGCGGGCGCTTCATGCAGTTGTGATGAGCAGAGAGGGCCGATGAGTAGCTCAGCTCTGACCTTACCGATCTCTGACCGTCACATGAGCCGGCGGAGACAAACACACACACACACACACGTTTTTGTGACATATGGGGACATTCCATAGGCGTAATGGTTTTTATACTGTACAAACTGTATTTTCTATCCCTTACACTGCCCCTAAACCTACCCATCACACACACACACGCACACGCACACGCACACACACACACACACACACACACACACACACACACACACACACACACACACACACACACACACACGTTTTTGTGACATATGGGGACATTCCATAGGCGTAATGGTTTTTATACTGTACAAACTGTATTTTCTATCCCTTACACTACCCCTAAACCTGCGCGCGCACACACACACACACACACACACACACACACACACACACATACACACACACACACACACACACACACACGTTTTTGTGACATATGGGGACATTCCATAGGCGTAATGGTTTTTATACTGTACAAACTGTATTTTCTATCCCTTACACTGCCCCTAAACCTACCCATCACACACACACACACACACACACACACACACACACGTTTTTGTGACATATGGGGACATTCCATAGGCGTAATGGTTTTTATACTGTACAAACTGTATTTTCTATCCCTTACACTACCCCTAAACCTACCCATCACACACACACACACACACGCACACACACACGTAATGTATTTTGGATGCTTCAAGAGATTCTAATTAACCCACTGATGTCTCATATGCCTGTAGTCTTTAGCCTCTGGCCAAACATTCCTCAAGATGGCGCAAATTGACGATATTTGCGTCATGGGAGGAATTTTTCCAGAAATAAAAAGTATAAATCTCTCGTCTCAGGGGGATATGAGGGGGGAAAGCACGATCATTTGAATATACTCCAGGGTTTCTACTGATACAAAGCCATATGCTAATCGCTGAAGTGACCCTTTAAGAACGTGCATGTAAACGCTCCCAGTGCCACATGATCCTTCACTAATCATTCTAATCTAAAGGCTGCAGATTGTTGCATTGCTACATCTTGCTCGTCACTTAACACCAGGGCTGGACTGGGGCTAAAATTCGACCCTGTTATGGCTTCCATTACACAAAAATAAAACCGAAAATGCTTACATCCTCCATAACCTCCCGAACTTTAGTGCAGCAGCGTGCTGCGTCTGATGTCATGATACTGTTCTTTTGCACATGCGGGTTAGTTTGAAACCTCAAACAGTTCCCACTGGAATCAGATTTAGGCCACATTTGAAAAGGTAATGTGAACAGCCACACAAAAAATCAGATCTGAGCAAAAAATCAGAATTGAGCATTAAGACTTGCAGTGTGAACTAAGTGCCGTTCATAAAGCAGGATTTAAACGCAGCGTACGTTCGTCAGTGGCTGCGCTGTGCGGATCTTCGCCTTTTGCAGTTCCATGCACTCAAATACTAATAAATAAATAGAAAAAAGCACTAATATGGAGGGGAGGTCTCTCTCGCTTCGGCTTGTCAATTCAGAAGACAAACCAATGGGCCGCTGTCGCTGCATGTTGTCAGTGGCAAAAAAACAATCTAAGGGTGCGTTCACACTTGTAGTTCAGTTCGTTTGGTCCGGACCAAAAAACAAAAACAAAACATATAGTCCTGGTCCGCTTAGCGTTCACACGGGCATCTTTAACAGCGAACCTAAAGTTACCGAACCAAAGGCCCGGATAATAATGGGCAACACAGGAACTTTGATGAGAAGAGCCAGGTCTGCTTTTTGTGTGTTTTTTCTAGCATTTTCGAAACATGCTCGTCTGACCAAATATTGATGAGGCTCTTCCTCGTTGCTCCACGTTTGCCCTCTAACGTTAAAGTTACTCATTTTGGATACACTGATCTTTCCGCGTCGTCAAATCAGCTGCATTATGCGTCGCATCTTGTAACATTACACGTCCGGTTTTTGGTCCGTTTACATGTGTTTGGTCCGTGTAGCGTTCATATATCAGTCGAACCGCACCAGAGTTCGTTTGGAAGCGGACTGAGACCCATCTTTTTAGCGCTCTCGGTCCGCTTGTTTGGTGCGCACCAGGGTTCGGATGGCAGCGTTCACATGTGTTCAAATGAACCGCACTAACCGAGCAATCGCACCAGGGTTCGGATGGCAGCGTTCACAGATGTTCAAATGAACCGCACTAACCGAGCAACCGCACCAGGGTTCATTTTAATCGAACCAAACATGACAAGTGTGAACGCACCCTAAGAAACTATCGGCCCCAGAGTGCGTCGGTCCACCGGGAAAATGCCCGGTACGCCAGATTACCAGTCCAGCCCTGCTTAACACCAATTCTATAATGTGAAAGTGATGCTATAGATCTGTGCTAAATCCATGTAACCCATTAGACAGAAGCCAGGGAGGGGATGAAGGGGATGAAGGGCACGAAGGCGTGGATGAAACGGGCTGAGAATGCCAATGCTTTGTGCAGTAATTAGATGAATTAACCCGGGGTCAGAGAGAGACACGCAGAGCTGCTGTAAATGTTTAATGAAGCTTCCTTTGAACCCGTCCGGCGAGCGAGGGCTCTGGGACTCACAGATGAGCCTTTTATGTGCTTTGGGAATTTACTATATCAGAGAAATATATGAATTTAAAGCAGTAGTTCACCTTCTGAGAGTAAATCCTCGTGCTGTTTCAAACCCACATACTCTTATTCTTTACTGTGAACACCGTTTGTTTGCAGTGATTGTTAACATCCTCTCCAAAAAATAAATACATGCATAAAAGTGCTGTAAAAGTAATCATTAGGACCACTGAAATCCTTGTGTGAGGACCAGACCTATTCCTTTTCACTTAAAGGGGTTAGAAAATATCGTTTTATATTGTTTCATGTGGTGCACTCATAATGTTAGGATGGTTTTACATCAAAAATGGTCATAATTTAGTAATAAAAAACATTTTTGCTACCCTGATTTTAGCCTCTGATTTGAAGGGGTGTATCTGCTGTGATTGGCGGCTGTGAGACTTTAGTGTAAACGCCCACTGCTGTGATTGGCCGCTGTGAGACTTCAGTGTAAACGCCCACTGCTGTGATTGGCCGCTGTGAGACTTCAGTGTAAACGCCCACTGCTGTGATTGGCCGCTGTGAGACTTCAGTGTAAACGCCCACTGCTGTGATTGGCCGCTGTGAGACTTCAGTGTAAACGCCCACTGCTGTGATTGGCCGCTGTGTGACTTTGATGTAAAGTTTAGTTTTAGTTCGCTCTTCTCTCCTCGTCATCTCACTAACATGCCAGTGGGCGGGGCCAAAGTTGCGATGATGATGTAGGCGGTGCTCTTCTGCAGAGGCGGTCTCTCACCTATCTATGACATCACAACGAGTCGTTCTCGGCTTGGTTACAATAAAAGCTGTTTTTGGACTATCAAGGAAGTTTTCCGAAACTTACAGGATATTCTTATAGTATGATGACCTAATATATGTCAAAATCTCGAGGAGAATTACATTTCTCAGTATATGACGTCTTTAAGATCTTTTGACTTATAAAGAGGTCTTTATACCATTAAAAATCCTGCTTAAAGCATCCGTCTCATTATAAACAACGCATGTATTGCTCAAGCTCCAAAAACGGCTTGCTTGCATGTCACACAGGAAAATACATTTACATATGCCCGCCTGTACATCATCGCAGCATAAGCCCCGCCCACTGCAAAAAAAGCTTTTCTTACTCAGTATTTTTGTCTTGTTCTAGTCCAAACAACTACAAATTCTTAAAAGAAGAAGACGAGCAAAAGTTATTGTCTTGCTTTGGGAAAATAACTCAAAATGAAGAGAGTTTTTGCTTAAAATAAGATAAATGATCTGCCAATGGGGTGAGAAAAATAATCTTAATTCAAACAGAAAACAAGATTATTTTTCTCACCCCATTGGCAGATTATTTATCTTATTTTAAGCAAAAACTCTCTTCATTTTGAGTTATTTTTCACAAAAACAAGACAATCATTTTCACTTGTCTAGTAAATCTTTCTTAATGTAAGAATTATTTGAAATTTTGACTAGAAACTAGACAAAAATACTAAGTACAAAAAGTTTTTTTTTAGTGTGGCTTTCAGTCGCTTAACGGAAGCCATTATAATGACTGACACTGTCTAATGATTTACATGTCTTATGATTTAATGATTACAGTATATTTGCACTCTATTTTGTTGGTTTTTTCTTCATTGTTTTGACTGCTCCGTCAAGAGCAAGCAATGCGAACAGTGTTTATGCACTGCAAAAAATGCAATGTCATTTTGTCTTGTTTCTAGTCAAAATATCTAAAAATTCTTAAATCAAGATGCATTTACTAGATCAGTAAAACGACATAAGATATTTTTCCTTGTTATCGTAAAAAATAAAATCAAAATGTTTGGGACGGAAACAAGAAACAAGATTATTTTTCTCCCCCCATTGGCAGATCATTTAGCCTGTTTTAAGCAAAAACTCTCTTCATTTAGATTCCCCTCCAGAAAACAAGAAAATATATCTTGTCATTTTTCTTATCTAGTAAATGAATCTTGATTTAAGAATATTTAGATATTTGGACTAGTATGGAGGGCCAAATTAATCAAAATGAAATAATGAAATAAATAATGAATTCAATGAAACAACAATTAAACGTACCAGTTTATTCTGAAATAATTAAATAATTAATTAAATAATAAATTGAGTAATTAAATAATTAATTAAATTAAATATTAATTAAATAAATAAAAATATCTATTTATTTTGTAAAATTACATGAAATTGTTTACCATATTTCACAATAACCTCTTCCACACACACTGTTATTATGTTTAAAAATCAATTTTTTCATTATTTAATGTGCTTTTTTCAAAAAGACGTTTTCCATAATAATATGCTGCATTTGCGAATGATGCCTATATATTTGACGAATCTTGCATTTCCAAAGCACCATTTTCCCAAAGAATTTTTCATGATAATAGAGAACGTTTCACAAATGCCAATCAACAGGCAGTGGGCGGAGCTTAGCGCTGATTGGATAATCCTTTCAGATTGATTCCTTTTCTCTGTCTGGGTGTGGCAAGGGGAAATTGGGGAATTGATTGTAAATTAATATGGCGGTAGGAATTGATCAAGATAAAAACACACTTACTTAAACACAGCCTCATCGTTTACAGGTTTTTAGAAAAGTCAAAATACATTTTCAGTCACAAATAAGAAATGAGAGGCACCCTTGGTGTTCCGTGATGTCACCACACCACACACAGATCAAACAATCATTTAAACCAATCAGCACCAAGCCCCGCCCACTGCCTGTTGATTGGCAATTGTAAAATGTCCTCTATTATTATGAAAAACATCTTTGGGAAAATCGTGCTTTGGAAATGGATGATTCAACAAATGAATCAAGTTCAAGTTCGAGTGTCAAGTTCGGAAATGCAGCATATTATTATGAAAAACGTCTTTCTGAAAAACATGGGTGGAAGAGGTAATTGTGAAATATATTAAACAATTTCATGTCATTAAAACATAAATATATATACATTTATTTATTTGATCAATATTTAATTTAAAAATGAATTATTAAGTTATTAAACCAATTAATTAATTATTGAATTATTTCAGAATAAACTGGTACATTTAATTGTTATTTTATTGAATGCATTATTTATTTAATTATTTCATTTTGAGTAATTTGGTCCTCCATAGACTAGAAGCATGACAAAAATACTAAATAAGAAGATTATTTTTTGCAGTGTAAGCACACCGAATGTCGTCTTACTAAACGTCTCACTCAGAGGTAACAGGGCTTATTTTTCCCCCGTTTATGGAAATACTTTCGTTCAGAGAGTACAAATGACTAATAGAGGAGAATAAACAGGAACAAAACGCCAGTGATGGTTTTCCATCCGCGATGACCCGTCCTTTCCAAACGCTGAAGGAAATAATAGAATATATATATAATAGAAATGTCTGAGTTTCTCCACCCACTCCTCCATTACAGCAGCTCTGAGCCACGAGAGTCATTCTGCGCTGCTTTTGGGATGATATGGCATCCATTGCATATATTATTTTTAATGCATTTGGGTTTTAATGATATTAAATAGGTTTGTAATGCATGCTTGAAGTGGATGGTGTTGCTGCTAGATGCAATATCGTTTGTCCTCTTTGTGTTTTAAAAGCAAAATAAAAAAGATATTGATAGTACATTTTGGTAACACTTTAGTATGAGGAACACATATTCACTATTAACTTTGACTTTTCCCTCAATAAACTCCTAATTTACTGCTTATTAATAGTTAGTACGGTAGTTTTTGTAGCGTTTAAGTTTAGGTATTGGGTCGGATTAAGGGATCTAGAATAAGCTCATGCAGAATAAGGCATTAATATGAGCTTTAGAAGTGCTAATAAACAGACAATATCATAGTAATATGCATGATCATAAGACACTAGTTAATGACTGAACCTTAAAATAAACAATTATTAAGTAACTTGAATTTTAAAAGAAAAAAACAGCAATAGTATTTTCTTGTAATCGTACTCCAGTCATTTCTGTGTTCCTGAGGTTATTGGTCTGGACTGGCCAGGTTTCTCCGCAGCTCTCTCACACACCCGGCAGGTTTTTCTGCAGACGGGACACATGCCTGTTAATGCACGTCTTCAAACGACGTCTTGTCTCGTGATCTTTTATGACCTTTGGAAATGCTGATCTTCCTGCAAGCTAAAACTAGCGCATAGCTGTGAGGAAATGAGCCTGAGTGATCTGAAGGAGACGCCAGGGCCTCAGCTGCACGAGAGAGACGTGTGTGTGTGTGTGTGTGTGTATGAGAGAGAGAGAGAGAGAGAGAGAGTGTGTTTGTGTGGCTGTGTTTGTGTGTGAGCGTGTGTGTCTGTGTGTGAGAGTGAGAGAGTGTGTGTGTCAGAGTGAGAGAGTGTGTGTGTGCGTGCACATGGGTGCCTGTGTGCCTGTGTGTGAGTGAGTGTGTGTGTGTGTGTGTGCATGTATGAGAGTGAGAGAGAGAGTGTATAAGTGAATAAGACGACCCGAAGGAGAGGACAGTCATACTCGTCTCGAGTGACCGCCGAAGAAGAAGAGTGTGTGTGTGCGTGCGTGCGTGTGTGTGTGTGTGTGGGGGGGGTTTCAGTGAGAGAGAGAGAGAGAGATTTTTTATGTGTGTTTTTGTGTGTGTGTTGGGGTGTTTGTGTGTGTGGGTGTTTGTGTGTGTCAGTGAAAGAATGTGTATGTGAGTGTGTCGGCGTATGTGAGCGATTGTGTGTGTGTATGTGTGTGTGAGAGTGAGAGCGAGAGAGTGTATGTGCGAGAGAGGGTGTGTGAGAGAGAGACAAAGTTTGTAAGTGTGTGTACGTGTGTGCGCTCTAGACTGGCATTCCTTTATCTTGAACTCTTGTGCTTAGCAACACTAAACTAAAGACTGAGTCTGACTCAACCACAGCAGCTCCAGAGCGCCAGACAGCCCCATTCATCCCTGCGCTCTTTTTTTATTTATGAGAATGTCTTTCAACTCCAGCTTCATTTATTTTTAGCTTCCCGGCTGTCTCTTAACACACGACGAACACAATGACAGTGTCACGATAGCATGCTAAAAGCCATCTCAAAACGTCACGTCGCAGCGCCAACCTTTCCATCCTCTCTTCTGAGTCCTCCGTCTAAAAGATGCAGATTATATTCAGTTTTCTGTTGCCTCACTTCATGTTTTCTCTAGGGAGGGGCATGATGGATTACAGAAGGTTTACTTGCATCTCTCATTTCATTCTGGGTTTGCCGGTTGCCAGGAGAACGGGACTCGCCGGACTGCATTGTGCCAAGTGTAAAGTTTGGTGGAGGGGGCATTATATGGTGGGGTTGTTTTTTAGGGCTTGGCCTCTTAGTTCCAGTGAAAGGAACTCTTAATGCTTCACCAAGACATTTTGGACAATTTCACGCTCCCAACTTATGGGATCAGTTTGTGGACGGCCCCTTCCTGTCCCAGCATGACTGCGCTCCAGTGCACAAAGCGTCGCTCCATAAAGACATGGATGAGGAGTTTGGTGAGGAGGAACTCGACTGGCCTGCACAGAGTCCTGAGCTCAACCCGATAGAACACCTTTGGGATGAATTAGAGCGGAGACTGAGAGCCAGGCCTTCTCGTCCAACATCAGTGCCTGACCTCACAAATGAGCTTCTAGAAGAATGGGCAAAAATCCCCATAAACACACTCCTAAACCTTGAGGAAAGCCTTCCCAGAAGAGCTGGAGCTGTTAGAGAGGGTGGGCCGACTCCATATTAAACCCCACGGGTTAACAATAGGAAGCTCATGTGTGTGTAAAGGCAGGCGTCACAAATCTTTTGGTAATAGAGTATCTAAGGTGATTCACTGATGCACGTTTTTCTCGTTGAATATCTTGTTTCACTTGCAAAGTAAAGTTTCATGTTTTCTTTCACTCTACGTGCTGAAATTATGTTCAGTTTAATCCAAAAATCTCAGATATTTGAAGTCCACAATCCAATTTATATCACCCTGTTTGTCCTATAGTTTCAGCTTTTTTCTCATTAAATGTGTCCAATTAAACTGGCTGCGCATTATCAACATGTTGAGCAAAAGAGCAAACAGGAAGTTTCGGGAAGTGACTCCTTATGCTGCGTTCACATCAAAATCGCGTCTACTGCGTGTAGTTTGACGCGTGAACATTTAAAATCCATTCGCACATCCGCAACAAATTAGACACGTGTAGAAATCGAGCATTTGAAGCGAAATAGCCGCACGTTAAAGGCGCTCCAGGTGAAATATGTCCTCAAACACCACTCCGCCTCGTTTCATTTAAAAAAAAAATATATATTAAGCATTAACAGCCACACATGTGGTTCAGCCAACGCACTATTATCTTCACTGCGTGTATATTTAAATATCATTAAAAAAAATATTAAAGGGGCGGTGAAATGCTGTTTCCTGCACACTGAGCTTTCCACTGTTAAAGACTTGGATTCCCATCCTAAACATAGACAAAGTTTCAGAAACTAATGTTGGACGTTTGATGGAGTATTTCTGTGTTAAAAATACTCCTTCCGGTTTCTCACAAGTGTCGGAGAGTTTTTTTCGAGTATGGGTCGGCTTGACGTTAATAGAGCGGAAGGTCCTTGTATGGGCCGTACGGGCTCTTCTCCCGGTAGGGTGTGCACACGCGTGACTAGAGCGAGAGAGGAAATGCACGCCGTAAACACACTCTCAGGTGTAGATCCAGACGATCCAGGCGCCACGCTCCACTTTATTCCTATGGGTGGCGTCGAGCGATTTCAGCGCTTCAGCACAGCATTCGGGAAGGCAGCGCTGCATTTGAACCGATTTGAACGCAGAAATGACGGGAAGCTTCACAACATCGCTTCAGTCGCGTCTCAAAGTGGATCTCCACGGCCACTGCTGTCAGGACTTCACCAAATCATACCAAAGAAGTGTGTTTCTGACGGAGCGGTCCCAGCGATAAAGGTTCGGTCCTGCTTTGGAAGCAGCCGGTGAGTTAAACTGCTTCAGATGTCTGCTGTCGGCTATCGTCGCGTGAGTAAACATCAGTAAACGACACGATCGCGCGCTTCGTCATTCAAATGCGCTAACGGACTCCATTGCTGTTCTCTGTATAACGTTACACTAGTCTGACGTGCAAAACCGTTTTGCTTGCTACTGCTAAGGTTTAGTCGCATACAATAGTCCATAAACCGAATCATGTCCTCATAAACTGCGAGTAAACACACACAAATGTTGACAGGCCACTAAATACAGTCCAGACCACAGAGACGGACGTCCTGCTGCTGCCGTTTCTCCTGTTCAATTTATTTCTCCCTCAGATTTGATTCTGGATCATTATCTGTATTAGCTGAGATAGCGATGGGTTTCTCCACGCTTGAGGACGTCACCGCTTTGCGCTCTTGTCATTCTTTAGCTCCGCCCACTCAATACGCCTCGTCATTCTTTAGCTCCGCCCACTCGATACGCCTCCAGGCACTCGTTTTTTTCCGGAAAGACTCGGTACAGCCCATATTTCTTTTATAAATATAATAAAACTAAAGACTTTTCGGAGATATGAAGGATGCAATACTACTCTATAGGTACTCAAGATTGACATGAGATTGACTGAAACTGAGTGTTTCACCGCCCCTTTAAGTTATGAACATTTGGTAGGCAACAATAGATTAATTGGACCAAAGATCGTCCGTTAGATGTACACAAGACGAATTATTTATCATGTTTAACCTCTACAGAGCCATCCGAGCCGGCGGCAAACGCCAGAAGGACTGGCCGAGGAGAGGCTGCTCTCGCCGGGGTTAACGAGCCCTGATCGCCCGCTGATCGCCCGCTGATCGCCCGCTGATCGCCCGCTGATCGCCTGGAGCTCACAACTCCAAAAACACGAGTGTTCTGTTTAAATAGGCTCTGTCTTTATTAAAAAAACACATTTTAGCTTTAAACAACTACATTATCAACTGAAAAGCATTAAAAATACATTTAGTGACAAAAATATAGTATTTGAAATTATGCAGGGTTTCTCATGCGTCACTTTACCACGTGACATCAGCAAGCAGGCGCGAATTGACGGCAAAGTTCAGATTTTTCAACTCGGGCATCAGACGCGAATTTGCTTGAAACGCGTGAATGCACAAAACACACCACTCGCTCAAGATGCTCAATTTGCGGCAAATTCACGTCATTCGCGCGAACAAGGCGGAATCACGTCCATCGCGCTGAAGGACCTCCAGATGCGCGTCAACGCGCCTTTCCATTTACTTAACATGGAAATCATTCGCTCCAGACGCTCTATTCGCGCTCGGTGTGAACGTACCTTTAGTCGTGTAGAGACGCTCCTAATTGCTAGTGAGATCATCCGCCGCTGCCAGGGTCACTGATTTCTTGACCCTTTCCCGCTCTTAAAGGGTTAGTTCTCCCCAAAATGTGCATTGTGTGATTAATTCCTCCAGTGGTTGGCCAGCCGTCAGTCCTCTGCTCATCTTCACACACAGATGAAGATATTAGTGTTGAAATCCGATGGCTCAGAAAGGCCTTCATTGACACCAATGTCATTTCCTCTCTCAAGACCCATAAAGGCACTAAAGACGTCGTTACAAAGCCCATCTCACTACAGCGGCTCGACAATCATTGATGAAGAGGCCAGAATAAAAAAAAATTAAAAAAAATAAACGCTAATTAGCGACTTGTATAGTGATGGGCGATTTCAACACAAAGATTCGAATGTTTGTGAATCAGTCAATTGATTCATGATTCGAATCGCCAATGTCACGTGATTTCAGCAGTTTGACACGAGTTAAACAGTAAAGTTTCACATGAACAAAGTTGATTCTGTCTTCAGTGAAGGTGAACAGTGTGAGAATATCAGATGTGTATCAGTGTATTGGATCCGTGCATTCGGCCTTAAAGTGACAGCAGCTTTGTAACTTTTCTACAAGTATTTAAATGAGTTTAAGTTAGTCGTCTGCTAGTGTGTCAGATGGAGCGTCACTGACTGGCTTAAACCATGATGGCATAATGTGCATTTATACAACTATAATACAATAATGCGGCGACATAAAGAAGGAAATACTTAAGTACTTTTGAAAACAAATACTTCTGTACTTTTACTTTAGTAAAAATAGTTTTTTACTACTTTCACTTGTAACGGAGTAATATTAGACCAGCGGTACTACTTTTACTAAAGTAATAGAGTTGTGTACTTTGTCCACCTCTGTGATCACGTCGCGTTATCTTTCAATCATTGTATAAAACCCGCCCTGATGATTTCATTGGTCCGAACAGTTTCTGTTCGCGCATAATTACTCCTCAACGGATCAAATCCAGAACGAATCGCCCGACCTCAAAGGTTGTGGGCGGGGCTAAATTCGGCTGGCATCCAGACTACATAAGGGCCGCTGGGTTGTTGATTTGTAGTTGTTTTGATGATGGCAGCTTGGAGAATAAATCCCATGTTTCATAAGACCCGAGTGTGAATTCCCAGCGTAATTACAGGACGGCGCAGGATGATATTAACTAGTGGTTATGATTAATGACACCGTCTGCAGTGGATAATTAATCAGCTGTATTTGCCCTTGAGGCCAGGCATCTATCTGGACCATCTGTCATGCCAATGTGGATAAACTCTCCGCTAACCTTTAGCCTTCAGCCTTTAGCCCTAGTCAGAAGTAACTCGGATGAAAGTTACGACTTTGTGACTGTGTCCTAGTTTCTTACCAAATGTGCTGTTAAGAAAAAGTTATATCGCTGCTACTTATTTGGGACTCCTAAAAGGTTCACTGTAAAAAATGCTCTTCTTACTCAGTATTTTTGTCTTGTTTCTGGTCCAAACATCTAAAAATTCTTAATACAAGAAGTATTTACTAGACGAGCAAAAGTAATTGTCTTGTTTTGGGAAAAATAACTCAAAATGAAGAGAGTTTTTGCTTAAAATAAGATAAATAATCTGCCAATGGGGTGAGAAAAATAATCTTAATTCAAACAGAAAACAAGATTATTTTTCTCACCCCATTGGCAGATTATTTATCTTATTTTAGGCAAAAACTCTCTTCATTTTGAGTTATTTCTTCCCAAAAACAAGACAATTTTGTACTTGTCCAGCAATTGTTTCTTAATGTAAGAATTTGTAGATATTTAGACTAGAAACAAGACAAAAATGCTAAATAATAAATGCATTTTGTTCTATGTAGAGCCCTTTTTAAGTGCCAAAGGGTTCTTTCTTGTCATTATAGAAAGGTTTGTACATTAAGCCACACATGAGGAGACAAGACACTTTATTAAACTATGTGGCTAGACTTTAATAAGACAGAATGCAGCATCATAAATCTGCATCATAAGGGCATATGGTGCCAGATGGCAGCTGTACATTTACAGTCATCCACAGGAGACTTCAGTTGTTCTGTTAGTATTGAAACGGTTGTAACACGTTCATAGAGTCGTGTGTGTGTGTGCGTGTGTGTGTGTGTGTCAGGACGGGGCGTTAAGCACGGGTTTGTTCTTGTTTTGATTACACTGTCATTACAAGCAGGTTGGCAGCGTTTGGTAAAACCAGCAGCTCTCATCTCCTCTAATCTGATGTAAGGCACTCATGCCAACCTGCTGCGATGGCAACAATGCCAAATATAACCGTAACAAAAGACCGTTCTTAGCCGGTTTGGCTGTCTGCGTTTCTGGTTCTGTGTTTTCTGATGCCTCTTGCACGCTTGTCGACTTGATGGAGGAGGTTTGGATTGGGCATTTTACACACACGCTTTCCTAACAGATAAAGTTTCCAAAAGTTTTTTTTTTTGCAGCTGCAATGCCCTTAGAAGAGCCGTTTTTGGTCCCCAAAAGTTGTTTCATCGAACAGTCCTTAATGTTTCTCTGAGTGTGAAGAACCTTTTGTAGAAGGGAAAGATTAAAGATAAACTGCTGATTTATTAAAGTAAATACACCGATCAGGCATAACATTATGACCGGTGAAGTGAATAACACTGATGATCTCTTCATCTCCTGTTAGTGGGTGGGATATATTAGGCAGCAAGTGAACATTTTGCCCTCAAAGTTATCAAATCATATCCTGATTGGCTTCATCACTCGGTCTCCTCCTCACCAATCAGCTGGAGTGTGGTGAGCGTTCTGGCGCAATATGGCTGCCGTCGCATCATTCAGGTGGTGCTGCACATTAGTGGTGGTTTGACATTTAGTCCTCAGAGTTGATGTGTGTGAAGCAGGAGAAATGGGCAAGCGTAAGGATTTGAGCGAGTTTGGCCAGATTGTGACGGCTAGACGACTGGGTCAGAGCATCTCCAAAACTGCAGCTCTTGTGGGCTGTTCCCGGTCTGCAGTGGTCAGTATCTATCAAAAGTGCTCCAAGGAAGGACCAGTGGAGAACCGGCCACAGGGTCATGGGCGGCCAAGGCTCATTGATGACCGTGGGGAGCGAAGGCTGGCCCGTGGGGTCCGATCAAACAGACGAGCTACTGGAGCTCAAACTGCTCCAGAAGTTAAAGGACAGCTCCGGCGAATTTTTAAGTTTATCTTGATCGTTATATCTTTGTGAGCACAGTCTATAGAAAAAAACCCGAACCGGATTGGTGCTATTCCAGTTAATGCCCAGAGCCCTCCTCAGCTAAACGGCAGCTTTGGGGGCATAACCGTAACGGGTGTCTTTGGGCCTCGACAGACACAAAATGCAATTAAAATGTCTGTCCAACATATACCAATCCGGTTCGTTTTTTTTTCTATAGACTGTGCTCACAAAGATATAACGATCAAGATAAACTTAAAAATTCACCGGATTTGTCCTTTAATGCTGATAGAAAGCTGTCAGAATACACAGAGCATCTCAGTTTGTTGCGTATGGGGCGGCATAGCCCCTGACCAGTCAGGGTGACCTCTGACCCCTGACCCCGCCGAAAGTAGGTGACCAATCAGAGCATCTTCTAAATGTGAATTTTAGAGCACACAAGCTTATAGATAACCTTAAACAGACAGTTCACCAAAAATGATAATTCTGTCATTTATTCACCCTCAAGTTGTTCCAAACCTGTATGAATTTATTTCTTCTGCTGAATATAAAAGACAATATTTCGAAGAATGTCAGTAACTAAACAAATAATGCGCCTCAATGACTATCATATTATGGAAGTCTATGGGGTCAATCAACTGTTTGGTTACCCACATTCTTCAAAATATCTTAATTTGTGTTCAGCAGAAGAAATAAATTCATACAGTTTTGGAACAACTTGAGGGTGAATAAATGACGGAATTATCATTTTTGCATGCACTATCCCTTTAAGGCCTAACATATTCATACTAAAAGCCCAAAAAAAAATTTCATGGGGACTTTAAGAGTCATATAAAAAATATTAGTCTGCACACAATGACCTGGTAGGATAAGCCCTGCGCTGCTGGCGAATTATGAAGTCTTTGAGTGCATCACCCTGCCCTATTTTCAGACGCCCTACATCAGGTTGCCAAAGTCAGGTCAGGCGAGGTCATTCCCACATCCTACAGCACCTGCCGACTCTCAACCTCCAGCTTTAAAGGATTCATTCACCCAAAAATGTGCATTGTGTGATTAATTCCTCCTGTGGTTGGCCAGCCGTCAGACCTCCGCTCATCTTCACACACAGATGAAGATATTAGTGTTGAAATCCGATGGCTCAGAAAGGCCTTCATTGACACCAATGTCATTTCCTCTCTCAAGACCCATAAAGGCACTAAAGACGTCGTTACAAAGCCCATCTCACTACAGCGGCTCTACAATCATTGATGAAGAGGCCAGAAGAGTTTTTGTCACGTGCCTGTCCTGTCTTGTGTGCACATGTGAGTTTTGTTAGTTGAGCATGTGCTTCTGTCATTGTCTGACCCCTCCCCCTTGTTATCTGATTAGTGTTGATTTCTCCCACCTGTTCCCTCTTGATTTCTTCCCTTTATAAGCTCCTCGTGTTTGTCAGATCTTTGTACTGTCTACGTCTCCCGTTTCCACGTGTAGTTTTCAGTTTTATGGTTTTCTAGTTTATGTTTTCCCCCCTTGTGGGTTTTGTTTTGTGTTTATGTTTTATTTTGTTTATGTTATCATTTTCTGCACTTGAGTCCTCAGCTTAGTTTTCTTTAGTTGTAACGTGACAGTTTTTTTTGCACAAAAAAACGAAATAACGACTTATATAGTAATGGCCTATTTCGAAACAACGCTTCAAACCGTTATGAGTCAGTGAATCGATTCATGATTCGGATCGCCAAAGTCACGTGATATCAGCAGTTTGACACGCGATCCGAATCATGAATCGATTCACTGACTCATCTGAAATCGGCCATCACTATATAATTGGTTATATATAAGTCATTAATTTCACTGAATATATATAAGTTGTTATATATTAGGGGTTGCACCAACCAGTCGACTAATCGACCTTAATGCTCTGTCACGACGCTTTAAGCCTGACGTCGACTAGTCGCTGCTTATAGAGGGCGCAACAGGCTAAGCAATTCCTGACACGCAGGCTCTGTTTTGAACAGTTAAAAATGACAAATAAATGCATACTCCGTGAGCTCTCCACAAGACATGTTTGATTACCATCTGGATGCTCAAAATTGATCGGGAGAATGCAGGCTTATTGTACACGTAAGTTAATCATCGCGCTAAACTGCGTGCTGCATAGTGCAACACACACACACACACACATAGCCGATCACACATCACGCACGCCTCACACAAAACCATTCAGTAGCGCAGAAATGTATTGTCAACACAGTTCTGTGATTTATCAAAAAAATAGCTTAGAAACTGAAACGTTCTAGCATATATTTCTTGATAACTAAAAATCACAGCTTCACTATTAGTGTGGACGCTGCCAGGTAGGACTAATTCACACACAATAACTTACTAATGCAGTCATATAGCCTACACGTAATCTTTATTGTGCTAACTTTACTTTATCTGTATCTTATTCAGAACGAACAGAAATCTGTGAGGAATATAACGACCATAAGACAAAAGAACTGATACAAAAGCTGTCATGTAGGATCAATAACCTTATGGGCAGTGCTGTCATATGCCATATCAGCTGTGCACAGTGCCGCCGCTCCCATCACGCGCTGCGCGGATGGCACCAAGTGCTGAGGGGCGCACCACGATAAATTTCTGTCAGCGCAACGTGAACACGCCACCCACGGGCACCATTAAAAATGATGCGTAGGGCATCAAAACGGCCAGCGGCGGTACTGGCTGTGCACAAGAATATATTATATCCTAATATTATATTAAGAATTATATATATTCACTACATAAGTCGTTATATATATTCACTATATAAGTCGTTAATGTCACGGAAAACAGGTGAAAGTGCTTTTAAAGTTTTTGCACCTTTTTCCTGGTATACATTGCAGAAACAGCTCAAATTTGAGAATCTACCGATAATGACAGTTTAAAACATAAAGGACTATTTGAGTAAATGCACATGTGATGTTATTGAGTGCTGCTAGGGATTTTGTTGAGATTATGTTAAAGTGTTAAATGTCTTCTTTCAGTTATTTGTGTGTATATGTATTTTATTTAAAAAAATTCATTTGTTTGTTATTATTATTATTATTATTATTATTATTATTATTATTAGTTTCTGCTGTAGTGGCCAGGACTCCCTTGAAAAAGAGATTTTGAATCTCAATAGGATTATTTCCGGGTAAAATAAAGGATAATAAATAAATAAAAATATTTAGGTTTTTTTGCGCACTAACTCTATTCTGGCCTCTTCATCAATGATTGTAGAGTCGCTGTAGTGAGATGGGCTTTGTAACGACGTCTTTAGTGCCTTTATGGGTCTTGAGAGAGGAAATGACATTGGTGTCAATGAAGGCCTTTCTGAGCCATCGGATTTCAACACTAATATCTTCATCTGTGTGTGAAGATGAGCGGAGGTCTGACGGCTGGCCAACCACAGGAGGAATTAATCACACAATGCACATTTTTGAGGGAACCTTCAATGTTCGTCTCAAACCCGTGCAGTTTGTGTCCGGCTGTCCACAGGCCTGAAGAGCAGAGGTGAAGGAAGACCTCACACTGCAAAAAAAGCTTTTCTTACTTAGTATTTTTGTCTTGTTTTGGGGGAAAATAACTCAAAATGAAGAGAGTTTTTGCTTAAAATAAGATAAATAATCTGCCAATGGGGTGAGAAAAATAATCTTAATTCAAACAGAAAACAAGATTATTTTTCTCACCCCATTGGCAGATTATTTATCTTTTTTTAAGCAAAAACTCTCTTAATGAGTAATTTTTTCCCTAAACAAGACAATAATTTTTACTTGTCTAGTAAATGTTTTTTAATGTAAGAATTTTTAGACGTTTGATCTAGAAACAAGACAAAAATACTGAGTAAGAAGAGCTTTTTTTGCAGTGCAGTACACCAGAATCCACAGCATCACTGATTACACATTGGAGAAAAAGAGGAGAGAAAGCAGAGAATGTGTAAGAGAGGAGAAGGGAGGGCAAGATGAGCAGAAGAGGAAGAATGTGGCGTTAGGAATTCCAAACAGCCCCTTAATCCAAGTGTGGACTGAAACGCTGCTCCGAGCATTTGCCGAAGCTTTTATCCCTCCGCAGAATCACAAAGCAGAGGTCGAGAGGTCAAGAGCGTGAATGGGGATTTCTAAGAGCTCTCTCCTGACTGTGTGCACACTTCATATCATAAAGCTAAACGTCTGTAACCCTTTTCAACACACACCCACATACAGTTTTATATATGACCAATGCTATATGTTTAAAAGTTTAGCTACAGTAATTAATGCAGGTACTAATAATAAATACACGGGCAAGTGTATTATATATAGAAACCAATGCGAATACATCAAATTCAGGGACAAAATATATTCTATGCATGACCTGTCATTTTATTCGTATCAATATGAGGAGGGCACTCTCACAGAAAGTCCAAAAGTGGATCCGTAGAATCGTTATGAGTGATGAAACGTGACGATGACAGTCATACGATTGCGACAATATATGCTTTCTGTGTGTTTTTCAAGCCATCTCAATGTAGGCTATTTATTGACAATTAAGTATATCATATGAATAATGCAGTGCTAACAGACAGCTTTTGAAATGTTTAGTATCTTCTGCTCACCAAAGCTGCATTTATTTAATCAAAAATACAGTTAAAACAGTAATTGTAAAATATTATTACAAATTAAAATCATCTTTTTTTCTATGTGAATATATAGTAAAGTGTGATTTATTCCAGTGATCAAAGCTGAATTTATCATCATTACTCCAGTCTTCAGAGTCACATGATCCTTCACTAATCATTCTCAGATGAGGATCTGATGATCAACACACATTTAGGATTATTATCAGTGTGGAAAACAGTCGTGCTGCTTGAAAATGTTGTGGAAACATGATACATTTTATTTTTCAGGATTCTTTGATGAATAGAAAGTTCAATGCACCGCATTTATTAAATAAATTATCTTTTGTAATATTAAAAATATCCCTTGTGATCAGTTTAATGCATGTCTGATCAATAAAAGTATTAATTTCACTCTTTTTTTAAATTTTACCAGAAATGTTTGAATGGTATAGTGGTTTCCACAAAAATGACCCATGAGCAGCACAACTGTTTTCCACACTGATAATAATCCTAAATGTGTGTTGATCATCAGATCCTCATCTGAGAATGATTAGTGAAGGATCATGTGACTCTGAAGACTGGAGTAATGATGATAAATTCAGCTTTGAATAATTAATAAATCACACTTTACTATCCGCTTGTTCAGTCGTGACGTAAGGAACGCCGTTTCTGGGTCCAAGCCTCAACTCGTTTCACTTGAGAATGCCATTGACGCCCGTTTATGAGCGCTATTTATTCATATTAAACATCAAACGTTTAAAAAAGTTTAACATTTTAAATACTTACAGTCTACACAACAGTCTCTGTGCTCACAGCGTCACATACATTAATATTTTAACGATTTAAAAAAGATGAATCACTGTCTGGCCATCTGGAATTTTGGTGTGGAGAAAAAGGTTTTTTGTAGTATCACTCCACATTGTGTGTGTATATTAGCACCGTCTGTAGTTTTTCTTGTGGTATAAGATAGAGCGTTTGGACCCGGAAGCGCTGCCGCGTGACGTCAGCCTTAACAACCGGATATATTCACATAGAGAACTGATGATTTACATCAGAATAATATTTCTGAATAACTTTTTTTTTTTACATTGCATCATAAATCTATGGAGACAATGCACAAGTGTTTGTAGTAGGCTATATAAACCAATTATACAATTGGCATAAAATATAGGAGAAATTAGTGGTTATTGTTCAGCAGTGTATTTGATATATACCGAATTAAAAACTCCGAGCCGCTCCAGAGCTGTTCAGTTCATCTCTGTTTGAGTAATTTCGGAGTTCAAAAGATCCCGTCAACTGACACATGGTTTCTTTTTTACAGTGCGTGTACTGTATGAATGCTTTCCTGCCATCTGTGTCAGATGTGATGAGCGCTAAATGATTTTCCATATGAATAGGATGTGCGTTTCCTGTTTTCTTGCGTCAGGATGTTTTTGATGGTTCTTAATATATACTTCCTCCTTTTCCTCACCAGATACGACTATAAAGAAATGCTGCATAACTCCACCTTCTGTCTCGTGCCTAGAGGACGCCGCCTGGGCTCTTTCCGTTTCCTGGAGGCTCTGCAGGTACTTATTTACAGTCAGTTCCTATTGCTAATATACACCGATCAGGCATAACATTATGACCGGTGAAGTGAATAACACTGATGATCTCTTCCTCACGGCTCCTGTTAGTGGGTGGGATATATTAGGCAGCAAGTGAACATTTAGTCCTCAGAGTTGATGTGTGTGAAGCAGGAGAAATGGGCAAGCGTAAGGATTTGAGCGAGTTTGGCCAGATTGTGACGGCTAGACGACTGGGTCAGAGCATCTCCAAAACTGCAGCTCTTGTGGGCTGTTCCCGGTCTGCAGTGGTCAGTATCTATCAAAAGTGCTCCAAGGAAGGACCAGTGGAGAACCGGCCACAGGGTCATGGGCGGCCAAGGCTCATTGATGACCGTGGGGAGCGAAGGCTGGCCCGTGGGGTCCGATCAAACAGACGAGCTACTGGAGCTCAAACTGCTCCAGAAGTTAATGCTGGTTCTGATAGAAAGCTGTCAGAATACACAGAGCAGCTCAGTTTGAGGCGTATGGACCAGTCAGGGTGACCTCTGACCCCTGACCCCGCCGAAAGCACCAACAGTGGCACGTGAGCATCAGAACTGGACCACGGAGCAATGGAAGAAGGTGGCCTGGTCTGAGGAATCACGTGTTCTTCTACATCACGTGGATGGCCGGGTGTGTGTGTGTGGCTTACCTGGGGAACACATGGCCCCAGGATGCACTATGGGAAGAAGGCGAGCCGGCGGAGGCAGTGTGATGCTTTGGCCAATGTTCTGCTGGGAAACCTTGGGTCCTCCATCCATGTGGATGTTACTTTGACACGCTCCACCTACCTAAGCATTGCTGAGACCATGTTCAGCCTTTGATGGAAACGGTATTCTGGTGGCTGCAAGGGGGTAATCTAGCCCTCGGAAAGCGTTCCACCCATAGGGCTCTATTGGGTTGAGATCTGGGGACTGTGGCGGCCATTTTAGTTCAGTCAACTCATTGTCATCAAGGGGGTAATCTAGCGTTCCCCCCCTAGGGGCTGCCATTGCTAACCAAGCCATCACCTGCTGTTAGCATCCCATTGACTCCCATTCATTTTTGAGTCACTTTGACAGTGAATAACTTTACATCTGAGGCGTTTAAAGACTCCATTTGTCCAGTGTTTATTTCTAAAGAAACACGACAATGTATAAAAGGCTCCATTACCTTGTATCTTACACTATCGCCCCGCAGAAGCTGTTTTTGTAAAAATAGGCTAACGATTGCGTCATAACCAACGCGACTCTGTCGCACAGTTGAGAAATTACCGTATAGACCTGAGGAGACGCTCACAAGCAATCTTTACTGTCTATGAGGCCGTCGGGGGGACGTGGAGACATAAAGTCTGATAAAGTCAAGGGGGAAGAATGAGGAGAAGCCCATAGTGAGCCAAAAGCAACGGGAGAAAATATTTAAACAACGTGATTCAGATTTCACTTTCCACAACTACTAGAAGACCTACAGCTGTCAGACAGGAGGCTCACGTCACATCTACGTCCTCAAGCTCAGTCTGAGCCGGCGCAGATCGCTCAGCCATCAGGAAGTGAGTGCTCCTAGGTTGACTTCATTATTTCGCCGTTGACGTCAATGGGGTCGCTGTGTCCATTTCTTTTACTGTCTATGGGTGGCTGTGGCTCTTCCAGCAGGATAATGCTCCTGACACAAAGCACAAATGCTTCAGGAATGGTTTGAGGAGCACAACAACCAGTTTGAGGCGTCGACTCGGCCTCCAGATTCCCCAGATCTTCCCCCAGAAAGCACACCTTCAGCGGTCTAGTGGAGTCCATGCCTTGACGGGGGGGACCAACACAATATTAGGTCATAATGTTATGCCTGATCGGTTTCTGTGATGCTCATAATGGTGTAATCTCTATTGTGTGGGAGTGCGGCTGTGCTCTTTCAGGTTGTGTGGCATTTAGTAGACATGAGGCTTAACAGGCCATCATATATTGTGTTTTGATGTGTGTGTGTGTGATGAGCATTGGAGGTTTATATGATGCACGCGTGTGTGTGTGTGTGTGTGTGTGTGTGTGTGTGTGTGTGTGTGTGTGTGTGTGTGTGTGTGTGTGTGTGTCCGTGTCTGCGGCTCAGCTTTTGGCTGTATTGGTCTGTATGTATTTCAGCAGATTGAAGGGCCGGTTAATGACACTGCAGGGATTTGTTCATAACAGCAGGATGATATTAGAGATGAGGGAGCGGCTTACCAGATTAGGGACAGGACAACTGGACAAACACACGCCGGCCTTTACGCTTGGGAGTTCTGGCTTTTGTCTTAAGGTCTGTCGAGGTGCAGAGATGACATCAAATAATACTCTGAATATATACCAGAGTATGAATTTATAATTTATTATTATTATGATTACCATTTTATATACTATGGTGCATGTCCAAAAAAAGGTATACCCATCCAAGTGCACACACACACACACACACACACACACACACACACACACACACACACACACACACACACACACACACACACACACACGTTGGTCTATGTGGTTTACAGGGACTCTCCATAGGCGTAATGGTTTTTATACTGTACAAACCGTATTTTCTATCCCCTTACACTGCCCCTAAACCTACCCATCACACACACACACACACACACACACACACACACACACACACACACACACACTCACTCACACACACCGTGAACACACACACTCAGATAAGTGGGGTCAGTTGGGGGTTCGGTGCCTTGCTCAGGGGTCTCACCTCAGGGTTAGGGCTGCACAATAAATCACATTTTACATGAAAACATGCTTATCGCGATCGGCTGATCATGATTATTGAATCGCGAAGGTTGTGATTATCTGTTCTGTGCTGTTTGTCAGTGGAGGACGGCTCTGTGGTCAGTAGTATAAGGCCGCCCAAATCGTCCCAATGAAGGCTAACGATTGGCGGCTGAAGATTCAATCTTTTCCGCTGGGAAAAGGGATTTTGTTCCAATTCCTCATTATCTGACTCCATTTAATCATATTTTCTCATTTAGGTTAGAATGCCAAATGGTCATTTATATATAATAGTTTAACCACACATTTAATTATTCCGTTTAACCCTTTGTTTAAATTAAGCCCAACCTGAATAATTCCAGAGCGAGTCAGAATCAATCAAAGTGTAACAATTTATTAACAGACAGGTAAATGTATAACGCCAATTACATAATCAATTCAAAGTTAACCCATATAACATCAAATACTCTGAAGTAAAGGATGAAATATATACTTCTGAAAATAAATTCCATAATGCTGGGTTATCTTAAGATATCCAGCATTACGGGCTGACCTGATTACAGAATCGCCCCGTGATCTCTGACACACACTACAGGCCAAACGTTTGGACATCACTATCTGTAATGTTTTTGAGAGAAGTTTCTTCTGCTCATCAAGCCTGCATTTATCTGATCAAAAATACAGAAAAAAATGTAATATTGTGATCTATTATTATGATTTAAAATAATTGTTTTTCAGTGTATTCTCCTTTAAATGCTGATTTATTTCTGTGCTCAGAGCTGAATGTTCAGGATGGTTCCTCCAGTCTTCAGTGATCATGATCCTTCAGAAATCATTCTCAGATGAGGATTCATTACGAGTGTTGGACACAGTTCTGCTCACTAATATATGCTCATAACCTGTGAAACTTTTTATAAAACTTTGATGAATAAAAAGTTAAAAACATAAAAATAAAAAAAGAAGCAAATGTTTTAAAAATAGAAATCTTTTGTAGCAACAATACACTCTACTGGTCAGACTTTTTTCTTTCTTTCTTTTTTTGAAATAAATCATTCATTTTATTCAGCAAGGATGTGTTAAATTGATAAAAATTGATAGTAAAGGAGATTTATATGATTTGAAAATGTTTTTTATTTTAAATAAATGCAGTTCTTTTGAACCTTTTATTCCTCAGATATATTAGGCTAGCCTGCCGTGCTCATCCTCAGCTCCAGTCAGAATATGAGTCTGATGCTCATTGGGCTGTGATTATGGGGCGTGTTTCAACCCAACCAGTAAAGACCTCGATTGGTCAGACCTACAACCAATCAGAGCAGCGGAGCGACGCATAACGTTAGTCGTCAAATGTCAACAGAACTCAACTGCACTGTGTTGCCAAGTCCGCGTTTTTTCCCGCAGGTTGTATTCTATGTCCGCGGGTTGAAGCGACTATTATGGGATATATAGACCCATGAGTGCGAATTTTAGCAGCAACCTTGCCAAAATAACACACATTTTACCCTCAAAGACCATTTTTTCCCCAGAGAACCCCCCGAGAAGCTATTGTTTAGGACTAGTAGTTGGCGGGTTTTGTTGTAAAAACTTGGAATAAACGCGCTGGAATAAACGATCTTTGCCGGTGTTGTAAAAAAATAAAAGAATTTAATGATACACAGAGCACTTACCCAACATGATCATCATTTCTGAGAGAAATAGTGAAGGTGATGCAAAGCCCCTTTGATGACGTGATGATTACGTTAATCTGTTAATCTGTCCGTCATCGGCTAAAGCCCGCCCTGATGATCTCATTGGTCAGTTTCTGTTGATCATCTGTCCGTCATCGGCTAAAGCCCGCCCTGATGATCTCATTGGTCAGTTACTGTTGATCATCTGTCCGTCATCGTCTAAAGCCCGCCCTGATGATCTCATTGGTCAGTTACTGTTGATCATCTGTCCGTCATCGTCTAAAGCCCGCCCTGATGATCTCATTGGTCAGTTTCTGTTGATCATCTGTCCGTCATTGGCTAAAGCCCGCCCTGATGATCTCATTGGTCAGTTTCTGTTGATCATCTGTCCGTCATCGGCTAAAGCCCACCCTGATGATCTCATTGGTCAGTTTCTGTTGATCATCTGTCCGTCATCAGCTAAAGCCCGCCCTGATGATCTCATTGGTCAGTGTCTGTTGATCATCTGTCCGTCATCGTATAAATCCCACCCTGATGATCTCATTGGTCAGTTTCTGTTGATCATCTGTCCATCATCGTCTAAAGCCCGCCCTGATGATCTCATTGGTCAGTTTCTGTTGATCATCTGTCCATCATCGTCTAAAGCCCGCCCTGATGATCTCATTGGTCAGTTACTGTTGATCGTCTGTCCATCATCGTCTAAAGCCCGCCCTGATGATCTCATTGGTCAGTTTCTGTTGATCATCTGTCCATCATCGTCTAAAGCCCGCCCTGATGATCTCATTGGTCAGTTACTGTTGATCGTCTGTCCATCATCGTCTAAAGCCCGCCCTGATGATCTCATTGGTCAGTTACTGTTGATCATCTGTCCGTCATCGTCTAAAGCCCGCCCTGATGATCTCATTGGTCAGTTTCCGTTGATCATCTGTCCGTCATCGTCTAAAGCCCGCCCTGATGATCTCATTGGTCAGTTTCTGTTGATCATCTGTCCGTCATCGTCTAAAGCCCGCCCTGATGATCTCATTGGTCAGTTTCTGTTGATCATCTGTCCGTCATCGGCTAAAGCCCGCCCTGATGATCTCATTGGTCAGTTTCTGTTGATCATCTGTCCGTCATCGGCTAAAGCCCGCCCTGATGATCTCATTGGTCAGTTTCCGTTGATCATCTGTCCGTCATCATCTAAAGCCCGCCCTGATGATCTCATTGGTCAGTTTCTGTTGATCATCTGTCCGTCATCGGCTAAAGCCCGCCCTGATGATCTCATTGGTCAGTTTCCGTTGATCATCTGTCCGTCATCATCTAAAGCCCGCCCTGATGATCTCATTGGTCAGTTTCTGTTGATCATCTGTCCGTCATCGGCTAAAGCCCGCCCTGATGATCTCATTGGTCAGTGTCTGTTGATCATCTGTCCGTCATCGTCTAAAGCCCGCCCTGATGATCTCATTGGTCAGTTTCTGTTGATCATCTGTCCGTCATCGTCTAAAGCCCGCCCTGATGATCTCATTGGTCAGTTTCTGTTGATCATCTGTCCGTCATCGGCTAAAGCCCGCCCTGATGATCTCATTGGTCAGTTTCTGTTGATCATCTGTCCATCATCGGCTAAAGCCCGCCCTGATGATCTCATTGGTCAGTTTCTGTTGATCATCTGTCCATCATCGGCTAAAGCCCGCCCTGATGATCTCATTGGTCAGTTTCTGTTGATCATCTGTCCGTCATCGTCTAAAGCCCGCCCTGATGATCTCATTGGTCAGTTTCTGTTGATCATCTGTCCGTCATCATCTAAAGCCCGCCCTGATGATCTCATTGGTCAGTTTCTGTTAATCATCTGTCCATCATCGGCTAAAGCCCGCCCTGATGATCTCATTGGTCAGTTTCTGTTGATCATCTGTCCGTCATCAGCTAAAGCCCGCCCTGATGATCTCATTGGTCAGTTTCTGTAGATCATCTGTCCATCATCGGCTAAAGCCCGCCCTGATGATCTCATTGGTCAGTTTCTGTTGATCATCTGTCCATCATCGGCTAAAGCCCGCCCTGATGATCTCATTGGTCAGTTTCTGTTGATCATCTGTCCGTCATCAGCTAAAGCTCAGCTAAAAATACACAATATGCTTCAAATGATTATTAATTTATGTAAATATGTAGTACTTTAACAACAAGACAATGAAATTGTTGTGGAAAAAAACTAATAAAACACCTGCCACTGCAGAAATTCGTCCCCCATCTGCCATTTTGAATGGTTAAGCCACGCCCATCTCGGGAACTTGGGGATCAAAATTATTCCCGAACTTCCCAGTGCTAAACATGACATCAGAGGTAGTTTGTGCAATTTTTACCTCAAACTCTTTTTATTTTAATTCTCTCTTATTTACGATAATTCTGATAACACGTGAAGGCAGCATATTACTAGCCTAGAAACCCAGACTCGCCAGAGCGGCAGCAGATCTAATCTGGCTAATCTAACAGACACGACTGATCTGACCAGCCATGATTCTTCAGTCTCAGCTTCTGCTGCTTTCAGACTTTACATTCCAAGATGCTAATAACATTTTCATGACGCTTGCTTTATTTTTCTTCAGCCTGTTTTAACTTGCCTGTGTGTGTGTGTGTGTGTGTGTGTGTGTGTGTGTGCAGGCCGCTTGTGTACCCGTCATGCTCAGTAACGGTTGGGAGCTTCCCTTCTCAGAGATCATCGACTGGCGTACGGCTGCTGTCATTGGGGACGAGAAACTTCTCCTGCAGGTACGACTGACACTGCTCCTGTATCCATCTGCTCCATCTGCTCCTGTCTCCATCTGCTCCATCTGCTCCTGTCTCCATCTGCTCCATCTGCTCCATCTGCTCCTGTCTCCATCATCTCCTTCTGCTCCTGTCTCCATCATCTCCTTCTGCTCCTGTCTCCATCTTCTCCTGTCTCCATCTTCTCCATCTTCTCCTTCTGCTCCGGTCTCCATCTGCTCCCGTCTCCATATTCTCCATCTGCTTCGTCTCCATCTTCTCCTTCTGCTCCTGTCTCCATCTGCTCCTGTCTCCATCTTCTCCATCTGCTCCTGTCTCCATCTTCTCCTTCTGCTCCTGTCTCCATCTGCTCCTGTCTCCATCTTCTCCATCTGCTCCTGTCTCCACCTTCTCCTTCTGCTCCTGTCTCCACCTTCTCCTTCTGCTCCTGTCTCCATCTTCTCCTGTCTCCATCTTGTCCATCTTCTCCTTCTGCTCCTGTCTCCATCTGCTCCTGTCTCCATCTTCTCCTTCTGCTCCTGTCTCCTTCTGCCCCTGTCTTCATCTTCTCCATTTGCTCCTGTCTCCATCTTCTCCATCTGGTCCTGCGTTCATGCTCTCCATCTGCTCCTGTCTCCATCTTTTCCATCTGCTCCTGTCTCCACCTTCTCCTTCTGCCCCTGTCTTCATCTTCTCCATTTGCTCCTGTCTCCACCTTCTCCTTCTGCCCCTGTCTTCATCTTCTCCATTTGCTCCTGTCTCCATCTTCGCCATCTGGTCCTGCGTTCATGTTCTCCTTTTGCTACTGTCGCCATCTTCTAAAACTGCTCCATCTCCTCCTCCATCTGCTCCTGTCTCCATCTTTTCTGTCTGCTTCTGTCTCCATCTGCTCCTGTCTCCTTCTGCTCCTGTCTTCGCCTTCTCCTTCTGCTCCTGTCTCCATTTGCTCCTGTCTTCGCCCTCTCCTTCTGCTCCTGTCTCCATCATCTCTGTCTGCTTCTGTCTCCATCTGCTCCTGTCTCCATCTGCTCCTGTCTTCGCCTTCTCCTTCTGCTCCTGTCTCCATCTGCTCCTGTCTTCGCCTTCTCCTTCTGCTCCTGTCTCCATCTGCTCCTGTCTCCATCTGCTCCTGTCTTCGCCTTCTCCTTCTGCTCCTGTCTCCATCTGCTCCTGTCTCCATCTGCTCCTGTCTTCGCCTTCTCCTTCTGCTCCTGTCTCCATCTGCTCCTGTCTTCGCCTTCTCCTTCTGCTCCTGTCTCCATCATCTCCTTCTGCTCCTGTTTCCATCTGCTTCGTCTTCATCTTCTCCATCTGCTTCGTCTTCATCTTCTCCTTCTGCTCCTGTCTCCATCTTCTCCATCTGCTCCTGTCTCCATCTTCTCCATCTGTTCCTGTCTCCACCTTCTCCTTCTGCCCCTGTCTTTATCTTCTCCATTTGCTCCTGTCTCCATCTTCTCCATCTGGTCCTGCGTTCATGTTCTCCATTTGCTCCTGTCTCCATCTTCTCCATCTGCTCCATCTCCTCCTCCATCTGCTCCAACTCCTCCTGTCTCCATCTGCTCCTGTCTCCTTATGCTCCATCTTCCCCTCCATCTTCTCCTGTCTCCATCTTCTCCTGTCTCCATCTTCTCCTGTCTCCATCTTCTCCATCTGCTCCTCCATCTTATCCTGTCTCCATCTTCTCCTCCATCTGCTCCTGTCTCCATCTTCTCCTGTCTCCATCTCCTCCATCTTATCCTGTCTCCATCCACTCATGTCTCCATATTTTCCTCTGTCTCCATCTCCTCCATCTCCTCCTGTCTCCATCTTTTCCTCTGTCTCCATCTCCTCCATCTTCTCCTGTCTCCACCTCCTCCATCTTCTCCTGTCTCCATCTTCTCCCCTGTTTCCATTTGCTCCTGTCTCCATCTTTTCCTCTGTCTCCATCTCCTCTATCTTCTCCTGTCTCCACCTTCTCCATCTGCTCCCTATTTTTTAAAACTGTGCCTTTGATTGGAAAGGTAGACAAAACATGATCACACCGCACCTTCTCCTCACAGATTCCATCGACGGTTCGCTCCATCCATCAGGACCGCATTCTGTCTCTCCGGCAGCAGACGCAGTTCCTGTGGGAAGCGTACTTCTCCTCGGTGGAGAAAATTGTGCTCACTACATTGGAGGTAAGCAGCTGATCAATGCGTTCAAGACACAAGGCCATTAAAGGGTTAGTTCACCCAAAAATGAAATGTCTGAAGGTCCAAAAATAACAAAAACTACGACTTTATTCAGCATTGGCTTCTCTTCCACGTTCGTGTTCAATCCTCAAATAAAGATTCAAACGGTTCTGAATCAGCGAATCGATTCATGATTCGGATCGTGTGTCAAACTGCTGAAATCACGAGACATTGGCGATCCGAATCATGAATCGATTCGCTGACTCATAACGGTTTGAATCTTTATTTGAATCTTGGATCACTGAACACATTTTCACAGTTCTCATTACTGTAATGCAGATGTAATTATGGGTTTGCAACTTAATGAAAATACTATAATGAGAATCATCCAGGTACATGATTAATTTAGTAGCATAAATGCAATAAATGCTCATGATGTATAAATATTTAATATTAAATACTATAATGAGAATTAACCCCCCACACACACACACATAATGGCACAATTCAAAAATAGGCTTAAAGGCATAGTTCAGCCAAAAATGAGCCTGTGATGTTGATCTGCTGACCCCCAGTGTATCCAACATGTAGGTGTGTTTGTAGGAGCCATTTATACTCACTTTAAGACAGGTTAATTTTATTTTCCTATTTTAGCCACTAGAGGGAGCATTGCACTAGGCGTGGCACTTCACTGAGAGTTGAGTATATTTACAGGTGTGGTAATTTAGTTAGACAAGGTGTGGATGGCGGGGAACACACGGTTCTTACTGTTGTTGAGGCCATCCATGCCGAGGCTTACAGGATAGCCTCAACAGTGTGTGTTTCTTCAGGAGAACACAAATGAAGATTTTTAACTCAACCGTTGCTGTGTGCCGGTCATAATGATGTGAATGGGGAACAATTCTATGAGAGCAAAACAAACAAACAAAAAAACACGCTTAGACAACACACACACACACACCCTGCTGCTCCTGACGACACACTGATGTCTTAAGACACGAACCGATCGCTTTCTGAGAGAAACACAACAGTATTTGTGTAATTTTTTTTACCTCATATCAGACGAATCTCATCTAGTGTTCCCAATTGTTACCCATTCACATCATTATGACCGGCACACAGCAACGGTTGAGTTAAAAATCTTCATTTGTGTTCTCCTGAAGAAACACACACACCTACATGTTGGATGCACTGGGGGTCAGATAAAAATCACATTTAAATTTTTGGGTGAACTAACCCTTTAATATAATTATTCAGTGTTTTTGCACAAATTATTTTACCCTCCTAGAATGAATTGCATGCAATCATTCATGTCAGGAGCTATTCCTGAATGAAAGCGGAGCTCCATCTGGCCGGTCTCAGGCTCTGGTTTCGCACGCTTCTCCCCAGAGGAAGTGTTTAAGCTCTGAGATGTGCTGGATTGCTGTGGGTGTGTAAGAGGACACCCGGGTCAGGTCTTGGAGGGTTGGATCTGTTGTGCCAAGCATTAATATGTGTCCGAATAAACATGGCTTTGGCTTTGGTTCAGCTGGCCTCATGTTTATGAAAGGCTTTTTAAACGCTCGTGAAATTTTTGCCTTGTTAAAGGGTTAGTTCAGCCAAAAATGAAAATTATGTCATTAACTCGTCTCCCTAATGTCGCTCCACACCCATAAGACCTCCGTTCATCTTCACACACAGTTTAAGATATTTTATATTTAGTCCGAGAGCGTATGCAAGTGTATGCACACTATACTGTCCATGTCCAGAAAGGGAATAAAAACATCATCACAGTAGTCCATATGAGACATCAGTGGGTTAATTAGAGTCTCTTGAAGCATCCAAAATACATTTGGGTCCAAAAATAACAAAAACTACGACTTTATTCAGCATTGGCTTCTCTTCCGCGTTTGTGTTCAATCCTCAAATAAAGATTCAAACGTTATGAATCTTAAAGCGATCTGAATCATGAATCAATTCGCTGATTCATAACCGTTTGAATCTTTATTTGAGGATTAAAAACAAACGTGGAAGAGAAGCCAATGCTGAATAAAGTCGTAGTTTTTGTTATTTTTGGACAAGCATTAATAAGTGTCCGAATAAACATGGCTTTGGCTTTGGTTCAGCTGGCCTCATCTTAATGAAAGTTAGGCTTTTTAAATGCTCATGGAATTTTAGCCTTGTAAATGATTGTCTTACAAAATCGCATACTTCCCTACTATATAGTAGGCAAAAAACAATAAGTGACAAGAGGACAAGAATTCCCAGTTCTCATAAAAGAGTACGACCTTCTTCTTCCATTGAGATTCTAAAGTGTGCATTGACAGCTAAAAATGAATTGACCTCAGATCTTGAAAATAAATTTAAGTAAACAAGAACTGTGAACAAACAAGTGTATTATATGACAAATACTGTATCAGTGACTCAGTATGTACTTTCAGTGATGTTTAATTTATATATTTATTTATTATGCGATTATTAATTAAGTTGCGAGTGCAATGCGCTTGCAGAGAGACTCCGCCCACACACTCTTCTAATTGGCTGTGATTTTTGAATGATTTTGTCGCATCTGACTTGGACAATTTCTTTGTCAAAAATTGAACAAAATGGACAAAAATTGCTTGTCGCTGGAATCTTATCACATCTCATCTGGTTGAACACTGTGTAATAGCTCCAATGAACTGCAGTGATTCAGAGACGTTATTAAAGGGCTCAGAAAATTGTATCAGAACATCTTGTAACTTTCCAAACTCTTTCTGGATGTCCTCTTCCAGATCATCCAGGACCGTGTTTTGCAGCACAACGGCCGCAGCATGCTGATGTGGAACCGGCTGCCGGGAGGACTCTTCACCCTGCCACAATACTCCACCTATCTGGGCGACTTCCCCTTCTTCTACGCCGTACTCGGTAAGTGATGCATCACTAGCCACACCCCAAACTCTCCACCTGCTACAGTAGCCACACCCCAAACTCTCCACCTGCTACAGTAGCCACACCCCAAACTCTCCATCTGCTACAGTAGCCACACCCCAAACTCTCCATCTGCTACAGTAGCCACTCCCCAAACTCTCCATCTGCTACAGTAGCCACTCCCCTAACTCTCCATCTGCTACAGTAGCCACTCCCCAAACTCTCCATCTGTTACAGTAGCCACTCCCCAAACTCTCCATCTGTTACAGTAGCCACTCCCCAAACTCTCCATCTGCTACAGTAGCCACTCCCCAAACTCTCCATCTGCTACAGTAGCCACTCCCCAAACTCTCCATCTGCTACAGTAGCCACTCCCCAAACTCTCCATCTGCTACAGTAGCCACTCCCTAAACTCTCCACCTGCTATAGTAGCCACACCCCAAACTCTCCACCTGCTACAGTAGCCACACCCCAAACTCTCCATCTGCTACAGTACCCGCACCCCAAACTCTCCACCTGCTACAGTAGCCGCACCCCAAACTCTCCATCTGCTACAGTAGCCACACCCCAAACTCTCCACCTGCTACAGTAACCACACCCCAAACTCTCCATCTGCTACAGTAGCCACTCCCCAAACTCTCCATCTGCTACAGTAGCCACACCCCAAACTCTCCATCTGCTACAGTAGCCACACCCCAAACTCTCCACCTGCTACAGTAGCCACACCCCAAACTCTCCACCTGCTACAGTAGCCACACCCCAAACTCTCCATCTGCTACAGTAGCCACTCCCAAACTCTCCATCTGCTACAGTAGCCACTCCCCAAACTCTCCATCTGCTACAGTAGCCACTCCCCAAACTCTCCATCTGCTACAGTAGCCACTCCCCAAACTCTCCATCTGCTACAGTAGCCACACCCCAAACTCTCCATCTGCTACAGTAGCCACACCCCAAACTCTCCATCTCCTACAGTAGCCACTCCCCAAACTCTCCATCTGCTACAGTAGCCACACCCCAAACTCTCCACCTGCTACAGTAGCCACACCCCAAACTCTCAGTCTGCTACAGTAGCCACTCCCCAAACTCTCCATCTGCTACAGTAGCCACTCCCCAAACTCTCAATCTGCTACAGTAGCCACTCCCCAAACTCTCCATCTGCTACAGTAGCCACTCCCCAAACTCTCCACCTGCTACAGTAGCCACACCCCAAACTCTCCATCTGCTACAGTAGCCACACCCCAAACTCTCCATCTGCTACAGTAGCCACACCCTAAACTCTCCACCTGCTATAGTAGCCACACCCCAAACTCTCCACCTGCTACAGTAGCCACACCCCAAACTCTCCATCTGCTACAGTACCCACACCCCAAACTCTCCACCTGCTACAGTAACCACACCCCAAACTCTCCATCTGCTACAGTAGCCACTCCCCAAACTCTCCATCTGCTACAGTAGCCACACCCCAAACTCTCCATCTGCTACAGTAGCCACACCCCAAACTCTCCACCTGCTACAGTAGCCACACCCCAAACTCTCCACCTGCTACAGTAGCCACACCCCAAACTCTCCATCTGCTACAGTAGCCACTCCCAAACTCTCCATCTGCTACAGTAGCCACTCCCCAAACTCTCCATCTGCTACAGTAGCCACTCCCCAAACTCTCCATCTGCTACAGTAGCCACTCCCCAAACTCTCCATCTGCTACAGTAGCCACTCCCCAAACTCTCCATCTGCTACAGTAGCCACACCCCAAACTCTCCATCTGCTACAGTAGCCACACCCCAAACTCTCCATCTGCTACAGTAGCCACTCCCCAAACTCTCCATCTGCTACAGTAGCCACACCCCAAACTCTCCACCTGCTACAGTAGCCACACCCCAAACTCTCAGTCTGCTACAGTAGCCACTCCCCAAACTCTCCATCTGCTACAGTAGCCACTCCCCAAACTCTCCATCTGCTACAGTAGCCACACCCCAAACTCTCCACCTGCTACAGTAGCCACTCCCCAAACTCTCCATCTGCTACAGTAGCCACACCCCAAACTCTCCATCTGCTACAGTAGCCACTCCCCAAACTCTCCATCTGCTACAGTAGCCACTCCCCAAACTCTCCATCTGCTACAGTAGCCACTCCCCAAACTCTCCATCTGCTACAGTAGCCACACCCCAAACTCTCCATCTGCTACAGTAGCCACTCCCCTAACTCTCCATCTGCTACAGTAGCCACTCCCCAAACTCTCCATCTGCTACAGTAGCCACTCCCCAAACTCTCCATCTGCTACAGTAGCCACTCCCCAAACTCTCCATCTGCTACAGTAGCCACACCCCAAACTCTCCATCTGTTACAGTAGCCACACCCCAAACTCTCCACCTGCTACAGTAGCCACTCCCCAAACTCTCCATCTGCTACAGTAGCCACACCCCAAACTCTCCACCTGCTTCAGTAGCCACACCCCAAACTCTCCATCTGCTACAGTAGCCACACCCCAAACTCTCCATCTGCTACAGTAGCCACACCCTAAACTCTCCACCTGCTATAGTAGCCACACCCCAAACTCTCCATCTGCTACAGTAGCCACACCCCAAACTCTCCACCTGCTACAGTAGCCACACCCCAAACTCTCCATCTGCTACAGTAGCCACACCCCAAACTCTCCACCTGCTACAGTAGCCACACCCCAAACTCTCCATCTGCTACAGTAGCCACACCCCACACCCCAAACTCTCCACCTGCTACAGTAGCCACTCCCCAAACTCTCCATCTGCTACAGTAGCCACACCCCACACCCCAAACTCTCCATCTGCTACAGTAGCCACACCCCAAACTCTCCACCTGCTACAGTAGCCACTCCCCAAACTCTCCATCTGCTACAGTAGCCACACCCCAAACTCTCCACCTGTTACAGTAGCCACACCCCAAACTCTCCACCTGCTACAGTAGCCACACCCCAAACTCTCAGTCTGCTATAGTAGCCACACCCCAAACTCTCCATCTGCTACAGTAGCCACACCCCAAACTCTCCACCTGCTACAGTAGCCACACCCCAAACTCTCCATCTGCTACAGTAGCCACACCCCAAACTCTCCACCTGCTACAGTAGCCACACCCCAAACTCTCAGTCTGCTACAGTAGCCACTCCCCAAACTCTCCATCTGCTACAGTAGCCACTCCCCAAACTCTCCATCTGCTACAGTAGCCACTCCCCAAACTCTCCATCTGCTACAGTAGCCACACCCCAAACTCTCTACCTGCTACAGTAGCCACTCCCCAAACTCTCCCTCTGCTACAGTAGCCACACCCCAAACTCTCCACCTGTTACAGTAGCCACACCCCAAACTCTCCACCTGCTACAGTAGCCACACCCCAAACTCTCCATCTGCTACAGTAGCCACTCCCCAAACTCTCCATCTGCTACAGTAGCCACTCCCCAAACTCTCCATCTGCTACAGTAGCCACACCCCAAACTCTCCATCTGCTACAGTAGCCACTCCCCAAACTCTCCATCTGCTACAGTAGCCACTCCCCTAACTCTCCATCTGCTACAGTAGCCACTCCCCAAACTCTCCATCTGTTACAGTAGCCACTCCCCAAGCTCTCCATCTGCTACAGTAGCCACTCCCCAAACTCTCCATCTGCTACAGTAGCCACTCCCCAAACTCTCCATCTGCTACAGTAGCCACACCCCAAACTCTCCATCTGCTACAGTAGCCACTCCCCAAACTCTCCATCTGCTACAGTAGCCACTCCCCAAACTCTCCATCTGCTACAGTAGCCACACCCCAAACTCTCAGTCTGCTACAGTAGCCACTCCCCAAACTCTCCATCTGCTACAGTAGCCACTCCCCAAACTCTCCATCTGCTACAGTAGCCACACCCCAAACTCTCCACCTGCTACAGTAGCCACTCCCCAAACTCTCCATCTGCTACAGTAGCCACACCCCAAACTCTCCACCTGTTACAGTAGCCACACCCCAAACTCTCCACCTGCTACAGTAGCCACACCCCAAACTCTCCATCTGCTACAGTAGCCACTCCCCAAACTCTCCATCTGCTATAGTAGCCACTCCCCAAACTCTCCATCTGCTACAGTAGCCACACCCCAAACTCACCATCTGCTACAGTAGCCACTCCCCAAACTCTCCATCTGCTACAGTAGCCACTCCCCTAACTCTCCATCTGCTACAGTAGCCACACCCCAAACTCTCCATCTGCTACAGTAGCCACTCCCCAAACTCTCCATCTGCTACAGTAGCCACTCCCCTAACTCTCCATCTGTTACAGTAGCCACTCCCCAAACTCTCCATCTGTTACAGTAGCCACTCCCCAAACTCTCCATCTGTTACAGTAGCCACTCCCCAAACTCTCCATCTGCTACAGTAGCCACTCCCCAAACTCTCCATCTGCTACAGTAGCCACACCCCAAACTCTCCATCTGCTACAGTAGCCACACCCCAAACTCTCGATCTGCTACAGTAGCCACTCCCCAAACTCTCCATCTGCCACTGTAGCCACTCCCCAAACTCTCCATCTGTTACAGTAGCCACACCCCAAACTCTCCATCTGCTACAGTAGCCACACCCCAAACTCTCAGTCTGCTACAGTAGCCACTCCCCAAACTCTCCATCTGCTACAGTAGCCACACCCCAAACTCTCCATCTGCTACAGTAGCCACTCCCCAAACTCTCCATCTGCTACAGTAGCCACTCCCCTAACTCTCCATCTGCTACAGTAGCCACACCCCAAACTCTCCATCTGCTACAGTAGCCACTCCCCAAACTCTCCATCTGCTACAGTAGCCACTCCCCTAACTCTCCATCTGTTACAGTAGCCACTCCCCAAACTCTCCATCTGTTACAGTAGCCACTCCCCAAACTCTCCATCTGTTACAGTAGCCACTCCCCAAACTCTCCATCTGCTACAGTAGCCACTCCCCAAACTCTCCATCTGCTACAGTAGCCACACCCCAAACTCTCCATCTGCTACAGTAGCCACACCCCAAACTCTCGATCTGCTACAGTAGCCACTCCCCAAACTCTCCATCTGCCACTGTAGCCACTCCCCAAACTCTCCATCTGTTACAGTAGCCACACCCCAAACTCTCCATCTGCTACAGTAGCCACACCCCAAACTCTCAGTCTGCTACAGTAGCCACTCCCCAAACTCTCCATCTGCTACAGTAGCCACACCCCAAACTCTCCATCTGCTACAGTAGCCACTCCCCAAACTCTCCATCTGCTACAGTAGCCACACCCCAAACTCTCCATCTGCTACAGTAGCCACACCCCAAACTCTCCACCTGCTACAGTAGCCACTCCCCAAACTCTCCATCTGCTACAGTAGCCACTCCCCAAACTCTCCATCTGCTACAGTAGCCACACCCCAAACTCTCCACCTGCTACAGTAGCCACTCCCCAAACTCTCCATCTGCTACAGTAGCCACACCCCAAACTAAACTAAATATAATATAAATTGTCTAGAATAAATATATTGCTCTTGTTCTCCACAGGTATTAAACCACAGCAGAAATTCACAGCCGTCATTCACGCAGTCACGCCTCTCGTATCCCAGTCTCAACCGGTTTTCAAGTTGCTAGTAGCTGTGGCCAAATCACAGTACTGTGCTCAGGTCAGTGTTATTTACATACTATAATATTATTTAGAAATACTATTAATACTCGTCTCATTCACTAACATTAGCTAGATTAGATTTATATGTTGATTAATGATCAGATTCAGAGATGATCAAACACAGATGAGACATAATGATGATGATCACGTTATTTTTCATATGCATCTGCTTACATGCTATCGGTTGTCTTCCTCGCATAGGAAGTTCTTTAACGCGGCGCGATAAGATTCCCGCAAAAAGCAACTTGTCTGTCCACACCAGACGCGATGCACAAACTTAAAAAACGTTTCTAAAATAGATTAATCGTGTGCCGTTGTTGCGGCTGGTTAGGACAAAAAACTCAAATTAACATGGAAAAGATAGCTTTTATTGCATGTTGCGGCATCGCGTCGTGTGTAGTTTGGACATGGTGTAACAGTGGAAACACGGAAGATTTTGTTTTTGGTCTGGAAGTGTTTTCTCACATATAACGGAAAATTGAAGTCAAGTCAAGTGCGTCTTTATTGTCATTCCTCTATATCAATCAATCAATCAACTTTATTTATACATGTATACATTGGAACGAGATGGCGTTTCCTCAGGACCATGGTGCAACATGAAACATTACACAACAAACATAAAGTTCAGTAGCTCAGGACAATATACGAGACAATAATACAAGACAATAAGTACCCTGGAAAAGCATAGAAGAAGAATAGATACATATTAACTTATTTAATATGTAAAACGTACACTACAACTAGTAACATGGTTATATTTTTGCATAGCAGCAAGACTGGCAGAAGTGGCTACTGTACGTCAGTATTGCTTGCAGTAGTATACCGTATATACCTGAATATAAGACGCGGTTTTGTGTCCTAAAAATAGGCTGAAAAGTGGGGGGTCGTCTTATATTCGCGATATAGACAAAATCACATATCTATTAAACTGACGGTAACAAAGTCGCGCTGTTGAAGCTCGCGCAGCCACTCGAGAAGAAAACCCCCAACTCATGAGCGACGCTCACACTGAGAAACTGCGCTCAACATTCAAAATGTTGTTTTTATATTTATAACATAAGATACAATTAAACAACATCACTCAACCAAAAGAGTGTTTTCCCGAATACCATCACGACTGAAAATGACACTGATTTCATATGAAAGCTCCATAAACAAATTAACATTAAGTTGCTTACATTTTAGTTGCAGTATTAAGGTTTTTTGTTCCATTTTAGCAGCAAAAATAGTTCCAGACAGCAGAACCATAACGCGTCTTACAGTGCGTGTTACTGAATGATTCAGTGTTTGAATGAATCAGTTGAGTCAAAGATTCAATAACCTGTTTGTAAACGACCGCCTCAATCTTGAATTTCCTGTAATCAGCCGTTTTAATGAATCGTTTGGATGAATCGACTCAATGACTCACTCGTTAAGACTCACGGGCTGCCACCTACTGGTGTTTTATTTTCATGTTTAAACATACTTTCTAAAAGGTCTTATTTATCCAAAAAATACAAATCTCATAACATTATTTAATGCAGTTGTAATTTTTCAGTGTAAATTATTTAATTTGATTGGTAACAGCCCTATAGTATCTTATTTTAATTGAATGTATAGATCAAATTTAAGATCAAATTTAATTTATTTTTTATCTTAATATAAGATTAGGGGTAAAATGCCCTTTAAAAACAATCACATTTTTTACTCGGACAAGTGAATGACCGATTTACTTATCCGAAGGACAAGTACATGAACATGCTTAATGTCGAGCCCTGTAATGAATGGTGTTTAAAAGAAATCCAATTAATTATCTGTACTATTTTCAAAAAAAATAAAAAATTGAAGATAAAATGGACACTCTACAACCTGCTTACCTGCTTACTCTGTTGCTTTCAAATGTGCTATATAAATAAAATTTGACTTGAAATAACTTTTTTGGGGTTTAAAGACTTGTTAAAATATTCTAAAGAAACTGAAAAATATTCACACTTAGTTGTAAATTTAGATCTGTTTATTCTTAATGATTGTTCTTTGCAATTGTATGGCTTAACCATGTTTCATTCAGAGCTTGTTAATCCTGATATTACTTTGTTAATAAAGTAAAAATATTGAAAGAAATCTTCACAATCATTTTTAATATGGCAATACTGCCAAACAGATATTATAACTATAAACAAAAAGCATAGTAACTCCAATTTTGATTAAAATGTAAAGTTAATGTATTTGCACAGCAGGATAATTAGTTACCAAAAAAGTGTGTTAAGAATCGTTTCGGGAATCGGATCGTTTCTAGCAGAATCGGAATCAGATCAGATCGCTACTCCCAAAATCAGAATCAGACCAGATCGTTACTCCCAGAATCAGAATCAGATCGGATCGTTACTCCCAGAATCAGAATCAGATCGGATCGTTACTCCCAGAATCAGAATCAGATCATATCGTTACTCCCAGAATCGGAATCAGATCAGATCGTTACTCCCAGAATCAGAATCAGATCAGATCGTTACTCCCAGAATCAGAATCAGATCATATCGTTACTCCCAGAATCGGAATCAGATCAGATCGTTACTCCCAGAATCAGAATCAGATCGGATCGTTACTCCCAGAATCAGAATCAGATCAGATCGTTACTCCCAGAATCAGAATCAGATCAGATCGTTACTCCCAGAATCGGAATCGGATCGGATCGTTACTCCCAGAACCAGAATCGGATCGGATCGTTACTCCCAGAATCAGAATCAGATCAGATCGTTACTCCCAGAATCAGAATCAGATCGGATCGTTACTCCCAGAATCAGAATCAGATCAGATCGTTACTCCCAGAATCGGAATCGGATCGGATCGTTACTCCCAGAACCAGAATCGGATCGGATCATTACTCCCAGAATCAGAATCAGATCAGATCGTTACTCCCAGAATCGGAATCGGATCGGATCGTTACTCCCAGAACCAGAATCGGATCAGATCGTTACTCCCAGAATCAGAATCGGATCGGATCGTTACTCCCAGAACCAGAATCGGATCAGATCGTTACTCCCAGAATCAGAATCGGATCGGATCGTTACTCCCAGAACCAGAATCGGATCAGAACGTTACTCCCAGAATCAGAATCGGATCGGATCGTTACTCCCAGAACCAGAATCGGATCAGATCGTTACTCCCAGAATCAGAATCGGATCGGATCGTTACTCCCAGAATCAGATCAGATCGTTACTCCCAGAATTGGATCGGATCGTTACTCCCAGAATCAGAATCAGATCAGATCGTTACTCCCAGAATCAGAATCGGATCGGATCGTTACTCCCAGAATCAGAATCAGATCAGATCGTTACTCCCAGAATTGGATCGGATCGTTACTCCCAGAATCAGAATCAGATCAGATCGTTACTCCCAGAATCGGAATCGGACCGTTACTCCCAGAATCAGAATCAGATCAGATTGTTACTCCCAGAATCGGAATCGGATCGGATCGTTACTCCCAGAATCAGAATCGGATCGGATCGTTACTCTCAGAATCAGATCAGATCGTTACTCCCAGAATCAGATCAGATCGTTACTCCCAGAATCAGATCAGATCGTTACTCTCAGAATCAGATCAGATCGTTACTCCCAGAATCGGAATCAGATCAGATCGTTACTCCCAGAATCAGAATCAGATCGGATCGTTACTCCCAGAATCAGAATCAGATCAGATCGTTACTCCCAGAATCAGAATCAGATCAGATCGTTACTCCCAGAATCGGAATCGGATCGGATCGTTACTCCCAGAACCAGAATCGGATCGGATCGTTACTCCCAGAATCAGAATCAGATCAGATCGTTACTCCCAGAATCAGAATCAGATCGGATCGTTACTCCCAGAATCAGAATCAGATCAGATCGTTACTCCCAGAATCGGAATCGGATCGGATCGTTACTCCCAGAACCAGAATCGGATCGGATCGTTACTCCCAGAATCAGAATCAGATCAGATTGTTACTCCCAGAATCGGAATCGGATCGGATCGGATCGTTACTCCCAGAATCGGAATCAGATCAGATCGTTACTCCCAGAATCAGAATCGGATCGGATCGTTACTCCCAGAATCAGAATCAGATCAGATCGTTACTCCCAGAATTGGATCGGATCGTTACTCCCAGAATCAGAATCAGATCAGATCGTTACTCCCAGAATCGGAATCGGATCGTTACTCCCAGAATCAGAATCAGATCAGATTGTTACTCCCAGAATCGGAATCGGATCGGATCGTTACTCCCAGAATCAGAATCGGATCGGATCGTTACTCCCAGAATCAGAATCAGATCAGATCGTTACTCCCAGAATCAGATCAGATCGTTACTCTCAGAATCAGATCAGATCGTTACTCCCAGAATCAGAATCAGATCAGATCATTACTCCCAGAATCGGAATCGGATCGGATCGTTACTCCCAGAATCAGAATCAAATCAGATCGTTACTCCCAGAACCAGAATCGGATCGGATCGTTACTCCCAGAATCAGAATCAGATCAGATCGTTACTCCCAGAATCAGAATCAGATCGGATCGTTACTCCCAGAATCAGAATCAGATCAGATCGTTACTCCCAGAATCGGAATCGGATCGGATCGTTACTCCCAGAACCAGAATCGGATCGGATCGTTACTCCCAGAATCAGAATCAGATCAGATCGTTACTCCCAGAATCGGAATCGGATCGGATCGGATCGTTACTCCCAGAATCGGAATCAGATCAGATCGTTACTCCCAGAATCAGAATCGGATCGGATCGTTACTCCCAGAATCAGAATCAGATCAGATCGTTACTCCCAGAATTGGATCGGATCGTTACTCCCAGAATCAGAATCAGATCAGATCGTTACTCCCAGAATCGGAATCGGATCGTTACTCCCAGAATCAGAATCAGATCAGATTGTTACTCCCAGAATCGGAATCGGATCGGATCGTTACTCCCAGAATCAGAATCGGATCGGATCGTTACTCCCAGAATCAGAATCAGATCAGATCGTTACTCCCAGAATCAGATCAGATCGTTACTCTCAGAATCAGATCAGATCGTTACTCCCAGAATCAGAATCAGATCAGATCATTACTCCCAGAATCGGAATCGGATCGGATCGTTACTCCCAGAATCAGAATCAGATCAGATCGTTACTCCCAGAATCAGAATCAGATCAGATCGTTACTCCCAGAATCGGAATCGGATCGGATCGTTACTCCCAGAACCAGAATCGGATCGTTACTCCCAGAATCGGATCACATCGTTACTCCCAGAATCGGAATCGGATCACATCGTTACTCCCAGAATCGGAATCGGATCACATAGTTACTCCCAGAATCGGAATCGGATCGTTTCTCCCAGAATCAGAATCAGATCAGTTCGTTACTCCCAGAATCAGAATCAGATCAGATCGTTACTCCCAGAATCGGAATCGGATCGTTACTCCCAGAATCGGAATCGGATCGTTACTCCCAGAATCGGAATCGGATCGGATCGTTACTCCCAGAATCGGAATCGGATCGTTACTCCCAGAATCGGAATCGGATCGTTACCCCCAGAATCGGAATCGGATCGGATCGTTACCCCCAGAATCAGAATCGGATCGGATTCGTTACTCCCTGAATCGGATCGGATCGTTACTCCCTGAATGGGAATCAGATCGGATCGTTACTCTCAGAATCGGATCGGATCGTTACTCCCTGAATCGGATCGGATCGTTACTCCCTGAATCGGATCGGATCGTTACTCCCTGAATCGGATCGGATCGTTACTACCAGAATCGGAATCGGATCGGATCGTTACTCCCAGAATCGAAATCGGATCGTTACTCCCAGAATCGGATCGGATCGTTACTCCCAGAATCGGAATCAGATCGGATCGTTACTCCCAGAATCGGATCGGATCATTAAGTGCCTTAAGATTCCCACCCCTAGTGAGAATGGTCAGTGGAAACTCCGTGTTTGGCGGAGTAATAGTTAATAATTTAAGTATTTTTGTGTCAGATCATCGTCCTGTGGAACTGTGATAAGCCTCTCCCCGCGAAGCACCGCTGGCCCGCCACATCTGTTCCAGTCATCGTCATCGAGGGCGAGAGTAAGGTGAGTCTCTCGCTGCTGCCTTTATCGTTTATCCCGCTAAAGTCGCCGATTTTCTTGAGGTTTGATCGTGTTTGACTGCGTGTGTAGGTGATGAGCAGCCGATTCCTGCCCTACGACACCATGAAAACAGATGCAGTCTTGAGTCTGGATGAAGACACTGTGCTCTCCACCACAGAGGTGAGTCAGGAGCTACGACTAACAGGTAAATAAGTGTAAGGAGAAGAAAATCCCTGTCTGCCTGATTTCAAATTCGGATACCCCTATCTGAGACACACTCATATTACTATAAATGGGAGGAAGTCCCGCCTTCTAAATTAAAGAGCCAATCACAGATTGCATCACTGCAGCTGCCGTTAGAAGCTCCGGTTGCTTTAGAAATGGCACATGCACATTGGCTGCTCCATGCATGATTTGAGCATTTAGAAACAATTTTTAGTTTGCAACCCGAGTTGTTGCTGAGTCAAATTGCTTGCCTCAAACAGACTGGTCTTACGTTTTATTTGTACAGAGAGTCTGGCCACTCTCCATTGACACGCGTTTACTTCTGCGGGAACTCCGTTGAAGTTTAAAACTATTGGATCTGCCATAACCAATCGCTAACGTTTAGTCGTGACATTTGTCATCCGTCCTTTTCACATGGAAATCCGTCAGAATAAATGTGACGGCCACCTCAGTGATAAAACTTAAACTCGTGCATTCGGATTGTGATTTATTCACGGTGGAGGAGAGAGTTTTGTGATCGGGAACATGATTGTATGCTGTAAATAAAATATCATATGCTAGGTATGTATGATAATAAATGCTGCTATAAATAACGGCCCAATTCAAATGTTTACGTGCTTTTATTTTTAATTTTTAAGTTGAGTGCTGGAGAAATATATTGCTCTTGTAAATTGCTCTCGCCAGCATTTGAAAGAAATATAAGTGCATCCAAATAACAGCAAAGCGCAACCGTAGGGTGCCCTGCAGTGGTCAAAAAGGATTATAAACAGTGAATTTTGAAGTGATATATTCTTGATAACTCAGAGATGTAGATTCGGACAGCTATTACATCACCACACGACCGTGTGTTTGTCAAAAGCAGTAACGTTAGGTAACTCGGCCGGGGATTTTTACGCAGGTGGTGGGAGACGAACGGCAGTAAAATCACTGACTAGCCGCTGTAAGTGATGGCAATACCTTTCGACCCCACCATAAATAGTTACCGTCCGAATAGGGCTTCAGCAACTCCTTCTTCACTAACGGAGCGATCTGGAAATCAAACTTTTCCCGAATTCCCCCTGTTGGGGAGGAGGGCACCAAAAACCCCAGCAAAGATTGTTATTGCTCCGGCTTTAACTTCTGGATATTCGCCAGTTGTGCCACAACGGAGTGAATGGTTTTGTTCGCATCTTTCTCCGCCGCCATTACTGAACTACAACTCAAACTAGCGCTCGACAGCAGCGTCATCGTTCTCAGCCACTCCCTCTGTTCGCTGATTGGACCGGTTAAAATTTGTTCGGAGAAAACCTCAGACTACACCGCAGTCCCAGACGGAGCACTGAAGGAAAATGAAAATCGAGCGGAAGTACATAGGAGGGCGGAGCCAGGCTAGCTAGATTTTGGCTACAACCAATCAGGAATCAGGAAAAAACAGAAATAAATACTGCCTATATAAGGGATTTTACGGCACTGAATATTTACCTCTTACACTGCAAAAAATGTAAAAATTTTCTTAATTTTTTTCTTATATTCTTAAAACAAGAAGTATTTACCAGACAAGCGAAAGTAATTGTCTTGCTTTGGAGGAAAATAACTCTAAATGAAGAGAGTTTTTGCTTAAAATAAGATCAATAATCTGCCAATGGGGTGAGAAAAATAATCTTAAAGCTACACTGTGTAATTTTTTTAGTTTATTCTTAGCTAAAAACTCTTATTTCTTTCAAAAATAAATGTGCTCATTAATGTATATTTACTTCTTTCACGTAATAAAGTATTCTCGTAAGTTTATAATATACCATTGGAAACACATACGGGTGAGGGGTCCGAATGCCGGTCGCCATGTTTGCCCCTCCATCTTGAAAGTACAGTAGCCAAAGAGGGACATACCCGTAAATTCAAGCTTCGCCTTTCGCGTTTTAACTCTCGATGGCACCGTGTCGAATGTGAAGAGGGGGATTGCCGTGTTAATCTTGGACTAAATCGGCCACCGTAGGAGTTAAAACGAAATCAGAAACTAATATTCACTGGATGGTCATAAACCTTTACACCGCTAGATGGGGAAATCTCACACAGTGGAGCTTTAAATCAAACAGAAAACAAGATTATTTTTCTCACCCCATTGGCAGATTATTTATCTTATTTTAAGCAAAAACTCTCTTCATTTTGAGTTATTTTTCCCCAAAACAAGACAATAATTTTAACTTGTCTAGTAAAGGTCTTAAAGGTCCCGCTCTTCGCGTGTTTTCGAAGCTTTGATTATGTTTACAGTGTGCAATATAACATGAGTTCATGTTTCACGTGTAAAAACACAGTATTTTTCACACCGTTGTCTTATCTGTCCAGCGCTGTTTCCTCTGTCCTAAAAACGGCCTGATGATTTCCTTGTTCTATGAAGTCCCTCCTTCAGAAACACGTAACGAGTTCTGATTGGGCCAGCGCTTCCCGTGTTGTGATTGGACAGCAGCTTAGTGCACTTTGCCCGGAAAAGTCCCGCCTCTTACCATAACGGGGCGATGCAAGCGCTGAATGCGCGCTCTTCTCCACACGGGAGAGCAACGAGACCACGCCCCCTATTCTGTGTGTTCTTGTGGGCGGAGCTTTAGTCAACAAACGGTTCTAGTGACGTCATCACAGCAGGAAGTGCAGCGGTGTCGTCCAAACCGGCCGCTCGCTGTCGGCTTTGAAAGGGAACTTCTGTTCAATAAAATATCTCGCTTGGCATTGAACTTTGAGCTTTATAATTTTACAGGTATTATTTATGCTCTAACAGCAACATTACACACTAACTAGAGTTTGAAAGATGGAATCGTGAAGAACGGGACCTTTAATGTAAGAATTTTTTGATGTTTGGACTAGAAACAAGACAAAAATACTACGTAAGAAAAGCTATTTTTGCAGTGTAACCATCATCCTTCCCTCACGGGTCAAAGTGACCCGAAGCCATTAAATTTAAATTGTACTTTTTTTCTCTCCAAAAAACTTTATTTCACTTTGGTAATATTTTTTTTTTTAAATTAATTTTATTTTAATAATTTAAACACAATCTTCCCGTTGCACAGGTGGATTTCGCCTTTACTGTTTGGCAAAGTTTTCCAGAGAGGATTGTGGGATATCCTGCACGGAGCCATTTCTGGGACTCTACCAAGGAGCGTTGGGGCTACACCTCCAAATGGACCAATGACTACTCCATGGTGCTGACTGGAGCTGCTTTCTACCACAGGTTAGCTTTAGCACGCTAGCTCCGCTCCAAACCATATCTCACTGTCATTCTTATTGTGTGTTTAACGCGCCATCTTCTTTTCATCCAGGTATTATAACTACCTGTATACACACTACCTGCCCAGCAGCTTAAAGACTATGGTTGACCAGCTCTCAAACTGTGAAGACATCCTCATGAACTTCCTGGTGTCTGCTGTCACTAAGATGCCGCCTATCAAGGTCACTCAAAAGAAACAGTACAAGGAGACGATGATGGGACAGGTACAAAATCACTATATTATCAGTGCTAGTAACTCGTTTTTACTGTTAAAAAAACACAATAAGGTCAGTGAAAAAGTGCATCTAGGGGTGTGCGATATACACCAATCAGGCATAACATTATGACCACCTTCCTATTATTGTGTCGGGAATACCGTTTCTATGAAACATGGTCTCAGCAATGCTTAGGTAGGTGGAGCGTGTCAAAGTAACATCCACATGGATGGAGGACCCAAGGTTTCCCAGCAGAACATTGGCCAAAGCATCACACTGCCTCCGCCGGCTCGCCTTCTTCCCATAGTGCATCCTGGGGCCATGTGTTCCTCAGGTAAGCCACACACACACACACACACACCCGGCCATCCACGTGATGTAGAAGAACACGTGATTCCTCAGACCAGGCCACCTTCTTCCATTGCTCCGTGGTCCAGTTCTGATGCTCACGTGCCACTGTTGGTGCTTTTGGCGGGGTCAGGGGTCAGAGGTCACCCTGACTGGTCCATGCGCCTCAAACTGAGCTGCTCTGTGTATTCTGACAGCTTTCTATCAGAAGCAGCATTAACTTCTGGAGCAGTTTGAGCTCCAGTAGCTCGTCTGTTTGATCGGACCCCACGGGCCAGCCTTCGCTCCCCACGGTCATCAATGAGCCTTGGCCGCCCATGACCCTGTGGCCGGTTCTCCACTGGTCCTTCCTTGGAGCACTTTTGATAGATACTGACCACTGCAGACCGGGAACAGCCCACAAGAGCTGCAGTTTTGGAGATGCTCTGACCCAGTCGTCTAGCCGTCACAATCTGGCCAAACTCGCTCAAATCCTTACGCTTGCCCATTTCTCCTGCTTCACACACATCAACTCTGAGGACTAAATGTTCACTTGCTGCCTAATATATCCCACCCACTAACAGGAGCCGTGATGAAGAGATCATCAGTGTTAGTCACTTCACCGGTCAGTAGTCATTATGTTATGTCTGATCGGTGGATATCATCTACGATAATATTGTGATTGTTGTTTTAACATTGTACGATCTGACATTATTGTGTATGTCCCTCACTTTACAAACACAACTAGAGAGCGCACTAGGACTAGTGCGGATTAGAAGGCACACTTTCACTGCGTGATTTACTCTATTAAAATGCATTTATAATGCTCTCAATATTTAAGATAAGGGGCAAAAATATCTCAGTATGCCTTTTATGTTTATATAATTAAATTCATTTAAAAAAATTATCTAAATATAAACATTATTACAAATTTTTTATTTATTTTATGATATTGATCTTACATTTTTGACACAATATTGCCTTTTTTTGCTCTATATTGTCAATGAAAAACCAAAGTCTAAACAAAGTCAATGAACTATTTGTGAGCAGCATAGTGGTTTTCATTATTAAGTGAGCGAATCAGTTGAATGAATGATTCAATGACTCACTCATTAAGAGAGTCCAATGCTTTGTTCCTGAATGAATCAGCTGTTTTAATGAATCGGTTGACTGAATGATTCAATGACTCACTCATTAAGAGAGTCCAATGCTTTGTTCCTGAATGAATCAGCTGTTTTAATGAATCGGTTGACTGAATGATTCAATGACTCACTCATTAAAGCTACACTGTGTGATATTTTCCCCCATCTAGTGGTGAGAAGGTATATGACCATCCAGTTAATAATAGTTTCTGCTCCTCTCAATTTCGATTTCATTTCAACTCCTACGGTGGCCGATTTAGTCATGGCTTCCAGTTCGATCTCTTCGGTGAGTGTTGCTTCAAGTGATGAGGTTACTTTTGAAAACTATTATAATTTGCAGTTATTTAATTTGCCAAATGATCTATGATCAAATTAATCTATGTAAAATGAATAATAGTTTTACGTTTTCGTTATTTTTTACCATTTCATTGCTAACATCCGCTATCAGGTTCTCAGATGAATGCGAGCTAATCTTAGTAAAGGAACTTTTATCAGTGCTATCGTTATTCTGTCTATTGTACGACATCACTAGCATAAGGCAAACAAATTATAATGCAATTAAAATATTAATCTCATGTTATCCGTCATAGAACACGGATTTATGTTATAAGGTAAACAATACTTTTTCATCATTGAGGCGAGGAAAACTATCCTAGACGTCGTTCTAGTGTTATGCACAGCACACCATGATATAATTAGCCAAGCAACAATAAAACTTCCAATATACACAAATAGGCTGAATTAATATTACCTGTCGAGAAGAAAGCAGGCGACGTCGGTGGTCTTTTTAAAATCGTTGCTCCTCATGCGCTCTTTCCATCTTGGAAAGGCCACTCCAATATTTACTTTTGTTTTGTTGATTTGCCCGTTGCGTTGCCGTCTTAATTCTCTTTTCCGCTTCCTTGGCGACTCTGATACATATCCCGCAATATTACAAGGTCCCCGACCCGGGTCGAATTCGGTAATCAATTCCGGGATGTGGTTGCTTTCACACAGAAGGCTGCATTTTTTTTTTATACAAGAAATGGCTCATTTTAATCCCACCAGCTTCTGTGATAATGTTTCAGTGAAAAACTAAACTTTCAAAAAGTCTTCTAATATTCACAGCTTGGTAAAGCCCATTGAGTCAATTTTTGCAAAGACATATGTGTTGTCATCTTGTCATATGAGCTTCACCTGTGACTAATAATGGATCAATTCGGTCTCAAGTGTGTATAAAAAGAACCCCAGTACACTAGACCTTCACATCAACTGCAACTAGACCTCTGCAAACATGCCTAAGATTCACCCTGAGACTAAAGTTTTGATTATCAAGAGGCTGAAGACCAGATCCACTGCTGATGTGGCAAACACCTTCAATGTGTCTCAGTGTCAAGTACAGAGGATAAAAAAAAGATTTGAAGAGACTGGAGACGTTTTTGACAAGCCCAGGTCAGGCAGACCCCGCAAGACAACTGCTCGAGAGGACCGTTTGTTGGCACGAAAATCCAAGGCCAGCCCATTTTCCACTGCAGCAGAGCTCCACGAGACCTGGTCACCTGAAGTCCCTGTGTCAACCAGAACAGTTTGTCGGATTCTGTCTCGAAATGGCCTCCATGGTCGAATCAGTGCCCAGAAGCCAGCACTAAACAAAAGACAATTGAAAAACCGTGTGGCATTTGCCAAGGCCCACAGCCTGCTAAAAGGATGGACGCTGGAAAAATGGCAGAAGGTGGATTTTCAGATGAATCTTCAGTTGAATTACACCACAGTCGCCGCAAATATTGCAGGAGACCTACTGGAGCCAGAATGGATCCGAGATTCACCCAGAAAACGTTTGGTGGCGGAAAAATCATGGTCTGGAGTTACATCCAGTATGGGGGTGTGCGAGAGATCTGCAGGGTGGAAGGCAACATCAATAGTCTAAAATACCAAGAAATCTTAGTTACATCTTATATTCCCAACCATAAAAGAGGCCAAATTCTGCAGCAGGACGGTGCTCCATCGCATACTTCCATCTCCACATCAAAGTTCCTCAAGGCGAAGAAGATCAAGATGCTCCAGGATTGGCCAGCCCAGTCACCAGACATGAACATCATTGAGCATATGTGGGGTAGGATGAAAGAGGACGCATGGAAGACGAAACCAAAGAATATTGATGAACTCTGGGAGGCATGCAAGACTGCTTTCTTAGCTATTCCTGATGACTTCATCAATAAATTGTATGAATCCTTGCCAAACCGCATGGATGCAGTCCTTCAAGCTCATGGAAGTCATACAAGATATTACATTTGGATCTCACAGCACCACAACTTAATTTGCTGACATATTTTTGTATTTGCAGTAAATTTGTTCAATTTCTGTATAGGCGACAAAACTTTTGTCTTGCCAAAATTTGACCTTTCTGTCTTGATTAAATGATAAATATTTTTTTCTGTGAAAATTATTTATTTCAGTGAATTAAACATCATTTGGGAGGGTTTTAGCTGTTCATATGAGCTATTTCTAACGCCAATGAATTAATTAAAAGTCAGGTTAATATCAGGAATTACTAGAAAATAGATAAGCGACAAGACTTTTGTCAGGGACTGTACATTAATACTTGAAAGGAGTAAATGTACATTGATGAGCACATATATTTTTGAAAGAACTAAGTGATTTTAGCTAAGAATAAACTAAAAAAGTTACACAGTGTAGCTTTAAGAGACTCAAATGCTTAGCTCCTAAATGAATCAGCTGTTTTAATGAATCGGTCGACTGAGTGATTCAATGACTCACTCATTAAGAGACTCAAATGCTTAGCTCCTAAATGAATCAGCTGTTTTAATGAATCGGTCGACTGAATGATTCAATGACTCACTCATTAAGAGACTCAAATGCTTAGCTCCTAAATGAATCAGCTGTTTTAATGAATCGGTCGACTGAATGATTCAATGACTCACTCATTAAGAGACTCAAATGCTTAGCTCCTAAATGAATCAGCTGTTTTAATGAATCTGTCGACTGAATGATTCAATGACTCACTCATTAAGAGACTCAAATGCTTAGCTCCTAAATGAATCAGCTGTTTTAATGAATCGGTCGACTGAATGATTCAATGACTCACTCATTAAGAGACTCAAATGCTTAGCTCCTGAATGAATCAGCTATTTGAATGAATCGGTCGACTGAATGAGTGAACGAATGACTGAATGACTGAAAAATTAACGTGAAAGCGGGTGTGAATTTGGGTGCATGAAAACAAACAGAAATAAACGCGTGCAGAACGCTCTCACAGATAACAGCACACAGTTAGTATATTTCTCCATTTGTATATAGTTTGTGTTTTACACCGTTCTCACTCACTTATGTTTTACTCAATTTGTACTTGAGAAAATTATTTTCTTTCTAAATCTGTCACAGTACCAACACAATGTCCATCATTATTGATAAAATCCCAGAAAATATAGAGATATTTTATCAATACCCTAGACGGATATCTTTAAACGTTGCGTGTTTGTCAAGGGTGTGTCATATTGATAAAATATCTCGATGTTTTCTGGGATTTTGCACTGAAAAAGCCGCTAATCGCCTCTCTTTCCTCCGCAGACGTCGCGGGCGTCTCGTTGGGCGGACCCTGACCACTTTGCCCAGCGGCAGACCTGCATGAACAAATTTGCCAGCTGGTTTGGCACGATGCCCCTGGTCCATTCGCAGATGAGACTGGATCCTGTTCTGTTCAAGGACCAGGTGTCGATACTCCGCAAGAAATACAGAGACATCGAGCGACTCTGACAGAGCCGAGAGAAGCTTTCCCTACGAACGGGGATGAGAAACGGCACCCTTGGGATCTGCCAGTCCGGATCAGCAATGATAAACCCTCAGGGCGGGGGGGGCGAGTGCTGTGTTTGAAGGAGATCCGTCACTAACTACAAATATATCAAATCCAAAGGCTCGATTGGAGACGTTATTTGGCATTTGGATGAGTTTAGCGCAACACAAAGACACAAAGCTTTCTGTCTTCCACACCCCCTCTTGTAATGCTTTGCCAATGACAGCGGTGACCATGGCAATCTCGCCAATGCCAGGCAGCCACACACACACACACACACACAGATCCACATGCACTCAGATTATGGACTACTGCACATCGGTTTAAAGGGATAGTTCACCCAAAAATGAGCCTGTGATGTTTATCTGCTGACCCCCAGGGCATCAACATGTAGGTGTGTTTGTTTCTTCAGGAGAACACAAATGAAGATTTTTAACTCAGCCGTTGCTGTGTGCCGGTCATAATGATGTGAATGGGTAACAATTCTATGAGAACAAAACAAACAAACAAAAAAACACGCTTAGACAACACACACACACACCCTGCTGCTCCTGACGACACACTGATGTCTTAAGACACGAACCGATCGCTTTCTGAGAGAAACACAACAGTATTTGTGTTATTTTACCTCATATCAGACGAATCTCATCTAGTGTTCCCATCGGCTATTACTGCCGTCTGGTGAGGTCAAACTAGAGCGATCATAGATATATATTATGTAGATTCCTCATTTAACCGATCCACGCAGGCACTAATGAGGTATCTATATATATCTATGATCGCTCTAGTTTGACCTCACCAGACGGCAGTAACAGCGGATGGGAACACTAGATGAGATTCGTCTGATATGAGGTAAAATAACACAAATACTGTTGTGTTTCTCACAGAAAGCGACCGGTTCGTGTCTTAAGACATCAGTGTGTCGTCACGAGCAGCAGGGTGTGTGTGTGTGTTGTCTAAGCATGTTTGTTTCTTTTGTTCTCATAGAATTGTTCCCCAATCACATCATTATGACCGGCACACAGCAACGGTTGAGTTAAAAATCTTCATTTGTGTTCTCCTGAAGAAACAAACACACCTACATGTTGATGCCCTGGGGGTCAGCAGATCAACATCACAGGCTCATTTTTGGCTGGACTATCCCTTTAACCTCTGGATGGTTTTGCTGAGGTTGTCTGTATATTTATTCAGTGCAAACGTTGCGCGCCTTATGAAAACGCAGGATGACGTGGAGAAGTCGAGCGTGCGAAACAGTGCCTGAGCTTTCAGATGGACTTCATCTGCGAGTCCAAAGGGGATTTGTATGAACGCGTAAACAAACGTTCATGCTGCTTATATTTGGATTCAGTTTAGGTGTTCCACAAAATGTCCCAAAGGTTTAGTGTTTTTTTTTTCTTCTGTATAAGTCTTTGTCTGAATTTTGTCAAACTGACATAATTTTACTATTTTTACATTTAAAGATTGACGCTGTGTCTTATACACAAGACATGACAAATTCAATCACAAACCACAGCCAATTAGAAGAGAGTGTGGGCGGAGTCTGTCTGCAAGAGTTCTTCCCTCACAACTTAATCAAAAAATCACAGCCAATCAGAAGAGAGTGTGGGCGGAGTCTGTCTGCAAGAGTTCTTCCCTCACAACTTAATCAAAAAATCACAGCCAATCAGAAGAGAGTGTGGGCGGAGTCTGTCTGCAAGAGTTCTTCCCTCACAACTTAATCAAAAAATCACAGCCAATCAGAAGAGAGTGTGGGCGGAGTCTGTCTGCAAGAGTTCTGCATTTTTAACTAAACCAAAAATTACAGCCAATCAGAAGAGAGTGTGGGCGGAGTCTCTGCAAGTTCTGCACTCACAACTAAATAAAAAATCACAGCCAATTATATGAGAGTGTGGGCGGAGTCTCTGCAAGAGTTCTGCATTTGTAACTAAATCAAAAATCACAGCCAATCCGACGAGAGTGTGGGCGGAGTCATACACTTGTTTGCTCATCAGTTTCAGATCCATCGCCACTTTCAGTACAGATAAATATAAAAGTCACTCAAAATGATACACAGACCCATATTAAATAAAGCACATAACCAGCTCCTAAATGATCAATGTTAGATGGTTTTGTTGTGGTTAACATGGAAAAGATGCCTTTTATTGTGCGTCATGTCTGGGTAGGACACGGTGTTAAATCCAACGGCACAAACCGCTTTTTTTACAAGCCTAATGTCATATCAGCGGCGCGTTCACACTGCAGATAATCCGGATCTCACTCCACTTCTGACTGCTTGATCTTGTTCTGAATTTGTTTATGTGGAAGTGACAAGCATCTTACATCTGAGGAGCTCAGAGAACCGCTCTTACATGTCAATCTAACTAGTAACTAGTTTGTTAACGCAGTGACGTCGCTTTTTTGGACTGATGACAAACATGGAGGGACTTAAAACACACCAAATCTGTTTACACTCTCAGAAGAAAAGGTACAGTTCTGTCACTGGGGCGGTACCCTAAGGTACAAAAGTGAAAAGGCACATCTTTGTACCTTACTTACCCCTAAACGATACATATTAATAACTTAAAATGTACATATCAGTACTTTAAGAGTGCGCATTAGTACCTTAAAGGAACATATTAGTACCTTTTTGGTTTTGTACCTTAGGGTACCGCCCCTTTTTTCCTGACAGTGTACGCTAAAATTTCTGAATGTCACCACATTGTTTGCTCTCTTTAAAACCACGAATATGATGGACGTCAGTCGTGTGACACCCAATGTTTGTTCAGTGTTTACATGGATAGCATGGATCTCTAGAATCTGACGATAATTTTAATGATATTTAACACTAGTTTCGCATTTGCTCTCAATGTAGACAGAAGATAAAAAGAGCAAATGAATAAAACATCAGGCTTGATTAGGAGAGCGCGTCATCCATTCAGAGCTTCAGGTCAGGTTTCCAGAACGTCTTCCATTGATTTTTCTGTTATGAACGAACAATTAATATGGTATTTGGTTGTCCCATGATGCAAAACTGATTTCAACATGGTCTTTATTTCAGGGGAGATGTTTAATATGGTGTCTGCCCTGACTACGGTTTAATTTCGTGACAGGATTACCATATACAGCACTTTTGCAAGAACATTTTCCCTATTGAAGACAATAGTTGATGGCTGAGAGGGATGGATCATGTGACGATAGAAATGTGTGAACTGGTAACAAAGTCAGATGTCAGAATTATGAGGTAAATATGAGCAAAGCATGCTGTGGAAAATAAATCTGCATCATTTATCCTTTTGACGTTTCATTCAAAAATTCACAAAAATCAAACCTTTCATTGAAATATAACAATTGAGAATGGGGGAATAGATGTTGAGCATAATAATAATAATTATTCACTCTTTTATTAAATACCTTTTAAAAAGTCAGTTTCCCGAGATTACCGTGCTGAGACTTCTGGTGCGTTCAAGTCATGTCGTAAAACTCGTATTTACGAGGTTACGTAATTATGTATTTACATAAATACCAGGGGGGAAGATTGGGATTTTCTTTAAGCTCTGATCTGTACGAGTTTGGGGCGTGTCCGTGAGAAACATGGCCGAATTAATGGATGCATCGTCTGTAATATATATAACTATATATATTAGCAGTGACACTATCAGGTTGGGTCATTTACAACGAAGCCAGCTAGCATTGTAATATAACAATTAGCCTAATATATAAGGACACCGTTTACAGTGGCTTCATAGATTCATTAAAAACATAAAAGATTAAAACTCACCTGATGTGCATTCTTTGTTCTCATTTTCTATGCGTAGAGTTAACAAACCTTGCTGTATTTTCATGATATTCATTAAAAGAAGGAACACCGCCATCTTGTTTGGTCAGCGCACATGATGTCGTAGACATGACTTCTCACCTCGTAAATACGAACATCCCAGAAGGACTTGAGCGCACCATTCTTCTACAATACCTGATGAGTTTGGAGATAAAAGATGAATTCCTTTCTTATTCCTTCAGATTCCCATTTCTTCTCTTTACTCATTCTCTGTAGGGTTCAGGTCAAAGGCCTTCATTTTGTGCTCAGTGACAGATTTCTGTGAAGTTTGTTCTGGAACATTGTTCTGATAGAAGATCCAGCCATGGCCCATTATCAGATTTCTAGCAGATCATCAAGGTCAGGTTTTGATTTTGTATCTGCTGGTGTTTGCTAGAAGCCATGATGCCATATGTCAAAAAAAGAAGTCCAGGACCTCCAGCAAAAAAAAAGCTCTTGTTTTAGTGTCATCTGACCACAGAACCAGGTCCCACCTGAAGCTCCAGTCGTGTCTGACCACTGAATATACTGGAGTTTGTCTCTGGATGAGTGAGGAGGATTTGTCTTCAAACCCTCCCAAACAACATGTGGTGCTGTAGTGGCCGTTTTGTGTCTTTCTGACCCTAAGACTCTCTGCGGTTCTTTATCTGTGATCTTGTCCGCTCAAACTCTACTCCTTGCCATGCATTAGGACGATATAGTGAAGGCCATGAAAACAAATATTCTGAATGTAATGTAGGCAATGCAAAAAATTATGTGCAAAAAAGGGGTTAAAATCACTTCTAACATTTTAATATAAATAATTTTCATTTTAAGTTCTAAATTCACTAAATTAAAAATGAAATTAACCCATTATAAATGTCAATTTCATGTGTGTGTATATAGTTAGTTCAGCCAAAAATGAAATGTCTGTCATTAACTCCTCTCCCTAATGTCGCTCCACACCCGTAAGACCTCCGCTCATCTTCACACACAGTTTAAGATATTTTATATTTAGTCCGAGAGCGTATGCAAGTGTATGCACACTATACTGTCCATGTCCAGAAAGGGAATAAAAACATCATCACAGTAGTCCATATGAGACATCAGTGGGTTAATTAGAGTCTCTTGAAGCATCCAAAATACATTTGGGTCCAAAAATAACAAAAACTACGACTTTATTCAGCATTGGCTTCTCTTCCGCGTTTGTGTTCAATCCTCAAATAAAGATTCAAACGGTTATGAGTCAGTGAACAGTGTATACAGCTTTCGCAGTATTATCTTTTATTGTTTTTTATGATGACTCTGCCTCATAGATGCATCAATCTCTTCATTTGTTGTAACTTCTGCCTCGGTCTCTTTTCTCTTCAGAGAACCCGTTGCTATCCACCGATCCATAACGGCACTGAACTTAAACGTCACGGCCGAGCGCCACTAGGCTATTTTAGTAATCGCACAATAACTTGACTATTTAATACAAATGTTATATCAATATAGGCCTACATATTCTTCTTACTTTTTTTATATTTTTTTTGTGGGAATTTCCTGGCAAATTTTTTTATTTATTTTGCCTTTCCACGGACCACAGTTTGGGAATGACTGTATTAGAGAAAAACAGAGTTTCCTCCACTTTCAGTTGTTTTACTTCCAAGAAAGGTTAGAATTTAGTGCATTTTTTTTAATGAAACGTCAAAAGGATAAACAATGCAGATTTATTTTTAAAGCGATCTTTGATCATATTTACCTAATACTATATATTTGCATGGTGATCATCTGATAGGACAGGTTTATGCTATGTACACAAGAGCGTTGAAAAGTGAACATAATGTGTCCCAAATTATTCAAGATGATGAAAAGCACATTATTTAAAAGTGTTTACGGGTTGCCACATTAATGTAGATTTGAACGTGTGTGCATGAATTGAGTGGAAACTGTGGCAACCGGTTCTCCAAATATTTTAAGGTTCTATCAGGATTCAATCAGGCTTTACACGCGTCTGCAAACGAACGTGCCTTTTCTCGAGACACTTCTTGCGTTATGTTGTTAGCACAATCTCCTCATCATCTGCTCCTGGATTTAGTTTTCCTTGTCTAACACTGGAGTTTTCCTGATGGTTACAGTACTGACATTCCTGCCTGTTTCGTAGGAAAAGCATCTTTCACTCGGCCTCATGTTTGTATGTGTATTTGGCACACGTGAGGATCCGTTTGATCTCAATCTTGATTCTTTGCTTCATCCTTGGATTCCTTTATTTTACAGAATTACAAACAATACAATGAAAGTTCAGATTTTTTAAGATATATATATAAAAAATGCTTTTATAAAAAATAAATAAATGATATTTGATACATTTGTGTGTTGTTGTTTTGTTTATTTCAAGTGTGAACTGTGTGAATGATCTTATACTTTTTGGTCGAGTATTAAGTTTTCTGTATTGATCAATATTGCGGGTGTACTGTTTCTTTAAAGGTACAGTGTAACTTTTGGCACTCTAGTCTGGCACAACAGAACTTAACTCCAATCATTCCTCCATAGAAACTGCCTTGTTATCTATAACTTATGAAGCGTTAAAGTGAGCACAACTGTGAATGACGAGGTTGTTCATCGATCGTGTTTGCTTCTGTTAAAGCTCCACTGTGTGATATTTTCCCCCATCTAGCGGTGTAAAGGTTTATGACCATCCAGTGAATATCAGTTTCTGTTCCTCTCAATTCCGATTTCGTTTTAACGCCTACGGAGTCCAAGATTAACACGGCAATCCCCCTCTTCACATTCGACACGGTGCCATCGAGTGTTAAAACGCCAAAGGCAAAGCTTGAATTTACGGGTATGTCCCTCTTTGGCTACTGTACATTCAAGATGGAGGAGCAACATGGCGACCGGCATTCGAACCCCTCACCCGTATGTGTTTTCAACGGCATATTATAAACTTACGAGAATACTTTATTACTTGAGAAGAAGTAAATATACATTAATAAGCACATATAATTAAAGTTTAGTTTTAAAATAATCGTTTTGTGGTGAAAAACTACATTACCCATGATTCTGTGTAGAAAATTCCACCAATAATGTACAAAAGCACTGCAAATTATGTAATCAAGTCTACACTCAAAAAAATTAAATATTTGAATATGCATATTTTGCATTAAACTCAAAAAACTTTGTTTTTAATGTATAATTATTCATTTTAAATGAGTAGGTTTGTGTTTCTCCATCTTTAACTTGAGTATTCTTCATGGGATTGTAGTTCTTTCCCTCTCTAAAGCCCTTGAGTTCACAGTCACAGAAGTTTTTGCTTCAAATCAAAGTTTGTGATTCTCATTGCTGGTTGGTTGGGTTCATGGCTCATTAACGCCAAAGACTCTTCTAAATTCTCTAATGAAGAAATGAATGAAAAAAATACTCCTGGAACCAGCACATCTGAAACAGTTGGCGGGGCACAAACTGCACGCGTTTTAACATTTTAGCTGGAACTACTTCTCTCTGTTTATGTCTATGACGCATGTCACAGGTTCTGGGTTACTCCGCAATTGGCCTCTAAAATAGTCCAAATATAAACTCTTTGATACCAATCTTTCATTTGAAAGCCACGTTTCTAACTTCTGTAAAACCACATTCTTCCATCTTAATATATATAATCTAAACTATGACAAATGCAAAATGCTGAACAGTTAGTCGATGCGTTCATGAGCTCAAGGCTAGATTATTGTAATGCTCTACTGGGTGGTTGCCCTGCTCGCTTAATAAACAAACTCCAGCTGGTCCATGATAGATAGATAGATAGATAGATAGATAGATAGATAGATAGATAGATAGATAGATAGATAGATAGATAGATAGATAGATAGATAGATAGATAGATAGATAGATAGATAGATAGATAGATAGATAGATAGATGGATGGATGGATGGATGGATGGATGGATGGATGCACGGATGGATGGATGGATGGATGGATGGATGGATAGATAGATAGATAGATAGATAGATAGATAGATAGATAGATAGATAGATAGATAGATAGATAGATGGATGGATGGATGGATGGATGGATGGATGGATGGATGCACGGATGGATGGATGGATGGATGGATGGATGGATGGATAGATAGATAGATAGATAGATGGATGGATGGATGGATGGATGAATGGATGGATGGATGGATGGATGGATGGATGGATGGATGGATGGATAGATAGATAGATAGATAGATAGATAGATAGATAGATAGATAGATAGATAGATAGATAGATAGATAGATGCTCTACTGGGTGGTTGCCCTGCTCGCTTAATAAACAATCTCCAGCTGGTCTTAAACGCAGCAGCTCGAGTTCTTACTAGAACCAGGAAGTATGATCATATTAGTCCAGTTCTGTCAACACTGCACTGGCTCCCTATTAAACATCGCAGACATTTTATACAGCCAGCTCGATTCTCTTTCAGTCATGCTTGAGGGAAGCAAAAGCTTCTCATTCATAAATCATTGACACTCATTGTCTTCCTCCCTGAATGACTGAATCCTGACACACATCTCCTGAGGGATTGAGCTCAACTGCATTAGTGTTGCTCCACTGGATCCTGAAGTGGAAATAATTCATTATAACTATATATTCTTTGATGCTTAAGCATTGTTTTTCAAGCGATTATATACATTCCTCTGAGCTACGGTCAAAACCATTAGCACAGCAAAACAGATAGGCTACGTTTGATTTACTTATTGATGATAGAATTTGGGGTAAATTACAACAAGATCCATAAAATGCTATAGCTCTCAGAAAAAAAGGTACAGTTCTGTCACTGGGGCGGTACCCTAAGGTACAAAAGTGAAAAGGCACATCTTTGTACCTTACTTACCCCTAAACTTACTGATCTACTATAGAAACGAGTTCCTCATCTGAGCATATTTTAAACAGGATCTCCCCCTAGAGCTTTAACTCAACAACGGGTTTTGCTAAAAATGTTCCATACAAACACAGTATTAGTAAGGTTTTTCTAGTAATAATTTTGGTGAGTGTGTATAGGCCTATATAAATATATGTGTGTGTGTGTGTGTGTGGGCTATCTGCTCATACAAACAAAGAGACTCTATACATTAGAACTGTAGACTCGACTTCCTGTCGCTCTGCTCATTGTTCGTTTAGTAACACAACACCGCCCTCTGCCAACCGCACAGCGCGCCGCCATTGGGCTCCCCTGCAGCCACGCCCTGTCAATCACCAACCAAGCCCCGCCCACCGGCTGCTTCCCCTACAGCCGCTTCCTGTCAATCACTGACCAAGCGCCGCCCACCGCCAAATTTTGACTGTAAACATCCCGCCGAGAGCGCGCGCCATCTTTGTCGGATTCAATGAGAGGAAACGCTTGCTAACTTCTCTCCGCAGGAGGCGGGAGAAAAGCCTGGCCGCGATCGACACGGATACCACATCTTGAATGGTACGTTCTGCGAAATGTGTATAATCGCGGATTAATATTCGTGTGAAGATGAATACACGAGCAGGAGAATGAAATTTGACGCTGGCGGCGCCGTTGCTAATCAACAGTTGGCTAATGTTAATGGCTAACGATAGCTTGGAAATAACTTCGCGGGCTTTATTAAATTCTAAATTTAGCTCCTTTGCAACTTCTAATCGTTGTGTGTGACCAAGACAATGTGATAAATCACGTGTAGGGTATACGTGATATAATGTGTTTTTTTTTTTACAGCTATGTAGCTCAGCTTGCTAATCAACAACTTAGCCAAACGCTTGTGTGGAGATCAACGCAACTGTTTTGCATCATCAAAGGCATTTTTCTATGTTTTTGTGTGTGTTAGCCCTATTCTGAAAGATTAGCTTTGGGTTATGGAGCGTTTTGCAGCCGTGTAGTTGAGTTTTACCGCGTTTTCTGCTTGTTTTAATATTGCTGTAAAGGCGGGCAATACTATTTGTATGATAAATCTAACTTAAGAACTCAGAGTAAGTAAGCACATCTAAAGATGTATTTTTGATTGCATGTGCATGTCATTGGGTGGTTATAGATTAATCTGCATGTGTATTCAGTGTCTCAAACCCATCTAGATGCCATCTGCATGACTTTATTGTGGTCTAATTTTGGTTGGATGCTCTTGTGTCTCCATTCAGGTGTAGCAGAAAGGTCTCAGAGTGCTGACCAGACACCAGGGCAATGTTTTACGCCCACTTCGTCCTCAGTAAACGTGGGCCGCTGGCCAAGATCTGGCTGGCGGCCCATTGGGACAAAAAGCTGACCAAAGCGCACGTCTTTGAATGCAACCTGGAAAGCAGTGTGGAAAGCATCATTTCACCAAAGGTGCGTTTCTCGTCTGCTTTTGAGCGGTGTGTGTTCAGCGTTCATGCATGTGGTAATTCTGCTTTTTCTGCTCTACTTAAATAGGTGAAGATGGCTCTGCGCACATCTGGCCATCTTCTCCTGGGTGTGGTGAGGATCTACCACAGAAAAGCCAAATATCTTCTGGCTGATTGTAATGAAGCGTTCATCAAGATCAAAATGGCTTTCCGCCCAGGTATTGAATCTAAACGGCTGTTGTAGTAAAATCACTCATTTTGGAGGCATGTGTGTTCACTGTAATGTGTGTGTTTCTTCAGGTGTCGTTGATCTGCCGGAAGATAACCGTGAGGCTGCGTACAACGCCATCACTTTACCAGAGGAGTTCCACGATTTCGACCAGCCTCTCCCTGATCTGGAGTAAGAGATGCTTGTTGTTCTTACACATTGATATTTAGGGCTGGACATCAAGTTAGATACTTTTTAGTAGGGATGCACAATATATCGCAAATGTACATATCGCAATGGCACGCAGGCTACTTCAACATTGTGAAAAGTGTATGTTTTAGGTCGGCATAAAGCAGAGAATAGACTGGGAGTGGGCACACGACACGACTACTGTTAGTTATGTGACTAGCTTGATGTTAAAAAGTTATTATACAAAAAAACGTGTGAAAAACAACTCCTTGCAGTTTCGTGCTGTCTAAAGCCTTGTTTGTACTCGACGCGTTCGCTTGAGCATGAGGGTGCGCGCGGCAAAAATGATGTCAACGCGGAGGGGCGGTCGTGGAGCACGGTTTTTGTAACGGCGCGCTTCCGAAGGTGAACGAGTTCTCGGCGAATCTAGCCGAGCATGACGTCTCATCACACCGGCACCAGTTTGCACATACAAATGAGGTATATGTACTAAATGAGCCAACAAAAGCTCATAAATAAAGATCCATGTTTAATCCACTAAATAAATAAATCAAGACACTAAAATGTTTAGTGAAATATTTAAGAGATCGTTAATTTAGTGCATATTTTGTTCTCATGCCACTAGTAATAATATCAAGGTTTACTGAGTTTTACACGATTCATCTTTATTAGTGTGGTTTTTTTTGTACTAAAATAAATATCATCACTTGTGTGCATTAGCCCACTTCTTGTCGACGCTTTTTCCTGATGGTTTATAGAACAATTACTCCGAGTCGCCCTCTGTCGTTTCATAGAATAGCACAACGGCGAGCGCATCGAGTATAAAAGGGTGTCTGCAGGGATTTAAAAAGTATTAAAAAGTGACAAAGCAAAATTGTAGACTTGCTTCAAGGCATATCTTCAACGACTATCCTCATAAGAGCAGTCTTAAATGATTTATATAAAGTCTAAAATGAACAAAAAGAGTTGAGAGAATGCGGCGCGATCAATAGACGGTATATAAACAGTGAGATCCGCGTGTCTGTCTGCTCTTAAAGGGACAGCAGCCAATAAAGCTTCCTGTCAGTAAAGTTAAAGAACAAAGGGAACAGAGAAAATGACTCGCTGCTCTTGACTAAATAACTTTTGTAGCTTTAATAAGGATTAACTATTTTATTTATAGTTTATGCAGTGCAGACTCCATATAACTTTGATAACTTTATTAAATATCTGTATATTTCCTAACTATTAAGACAGGAAGGGCAGGAGTAAACATGATATTTATTATGGGTTTATGTTAGCATTGTTTTAAGTTTACTTAAATTAAAAACTGTTATATTTTTGAAGCCTAATAATAAATGTAAAAAATATCAGTAGCTGTATTAATATCAGTAATACTGGCCTTCATTCATAAAAAGATGCCATTTAAACAAGTATTTAATTTATACCGTCTTTATGTGTTTTTTACATTAATTTGATTAACTGTGAAATTATTATATTAAAAACGTACAAAAACATATTTATTGCGATTAATCACAGAAAAAATGTATGATTTATCTAGTTAAAGTTTTTAATCGATTGACAGCTCTAGTTTTTAGTATTTTGTTAAATTCAACAACTTATCACAGTTATAGAAATGTAATATTTGGCTCAGGTTTTGTTGTTGGAAAAAAAAACACTAAATAATTTCATAATTTGGACTCACAGGCACACTTAGAAAGAGCCGAAATAAACTCAGAGAAATATTTCAAACGGAGAGAAATGGAAATGATTAATTAAATACCAAACCGAAAAAAGCTCAATTCACCAGCGCGTATTGAACCATGAGTGCCGTACTGAACGGTTCAATATTGAGTATTGTGGCATCCCTAATATATATATATTAGGGATGTCAACGATTAATCGATGATCGATTAATTGTCGATAAGACATTTGATCGATAAGACTTATAAGCAGGGTCATGGGCGTGCGTGCGGCTCAACCGCGAAACGGGAGGAAAAATGATGCGAGCGTGCCCCAGTTCTACTAGGGACCATTTTACAGCTGGAGTCACACCTTCATCATGACTGCAAGTTTGCATGTGCATTCGCAGCCTTTTGTTTTGTGCAAATTTTGTACTATTGTGTTTATTTTGTGCAGGCCTATCTATAGCTGATTTATCTCATAAGGATGCATTTGGTTAATAATTAACGTTAGAGGCGAGCGGTAGTAAAAGCGTGGCGGTGATCAGCTTCAGCTTTAGCTCCAACAGCAATGCACAGCTAATAATGACTATGAGTGGGACTGTCATATTACACAGCATTAATGAGAACACTTTTGTAATAAAACATTGTGATTGTTAAGTATTTGGGTTTATTTGCCGTGTGTTTCATTGCGTTGATCCAGGAAGAGCCCGTGCACAACATGGTTCTCGGTCACGCACTCTGACTCGCGCATGTAACTTGGTTAAAGTTCACTTGTGCATTCGGATCAGATTGTGCTGAAGTAATTTGTAATATTGCATTTATTTTGTAACGTTATACATGCGATCAATCATATAGGATGCGTTTCTTTTAGCGAAATAAAACGCACTAGCAAATAGCTTCAGTCAGTGATGGCTACCGGTTTTCATTCAGTGCTTCGGCTTTAGCGCATACAGAGCAATGCATAATAACTATGATTGGGACAGTCATATTATATAACAGAAATGAGAACACTGTTTTAATAAATGGTTGTAAAGTCATTGGGTTTAGGTGCCGTGTTCAGAGCGTTGTTCCTAGAGCGCGTCTCCCATTCTGAATATGAATATCAGCAACTCAATTCAAGTTCACTTGTGCATTCACATTATTTTGTGAAGATATATAATTTGTAAAATTTGGTTAACTTTATATAAATCTGATTAATTTCATATAGGAAGTTTTTTGTTGAGTTAAATAACCCGCTAGCAAAGCTTCAGTGTAACTTACCAGTGATTCAGCGCATCCGCTTCAGCTCACGCAGTTCAAACAGCAACGCACGACTAATAATAACTATGATTGGGACTGTCACATTACATAACATAAATGAGAACAATATTTTAATAAATCGTTTGAATTAATTGGGTTTAGGTGATGTTTCAGCACGTTGCTCTTGGAAGTGCGTCCACACATTCTGAATAATCAGATCTGAGGTGGCGTTCGTGTTTTATTACAGGTTATATTTGGTTATTAAATAAGTCATTTAATTAAATTTTAAATAACATCGACTAGTTTTACAATCCCATAGCTCTTTGTTTAGATAAAAAAAATCCTTCTCATTCATTTGGTGAACATGGCGTTTTGAGCAGCATTTGTACATCCTGTCATGCAGTCGGCTACAAGCCACTGCTGTAGACGCATATTTTAGTATTATGGTTAACGATTAATCGATTAATTGATCGTTAATTTAAACGACGATCGTTCATGGGAATTTGTGAAAATTGACATCCCTAATATATATATATATATATAAAGCAGAAATAGTTAATTGTGCCCCTAAAGTTTCTAAATTCACTTCTGTATGTTTCATCTTAAGAGCACAGGTGCACCTTGGTAAAAAAAAAAAAAAAAAAAGCATATGGTTTGTGTTTAATGTAATTGTGATGTTTTTTCTTGATTTTAAACTACACACCAATCCTGGATGATCTGTGATAAGTTGACTGTATTTGTTTATCAGTGATATAGATGTAGCGCAGCAGTTCACCCTGAACCAGAGTCGTGTTGAGGAGATCACCATGAGGGAGGAAGTGGGAAACATCAGCCTCATGACCGACAATGACTTCGGTAAAAACTCTCAAGCTGTTCATATTTACACCATTAGAGGTCCATGTGCTCCTTAACTTAAAGGGTTAAGGCACCCAAAAATGAAATGTCTGTCATTAACTCCTCACCCTAATGTCGCTCCACAACCGTAAGACCTCCGCTCATCTTCACACACAGTTTAAGATATTTTATATTTAGTCCGAGAGCGTATGCAAGTGTATGCACACTATACTGTCCATGTCCAGAAAGGGAATAAAAACATCATCACAGTAGTCCATATGAGACATCAGTGGGTTAATTAGAGTCTCTTGAAGCATCCAAAATACATTTGGGTCCAAAAATAACAAAAACTACGACTTTATTCAGCATTGGCTTCTCTTCCGGGTTTGTGTTCAATCCTCAAATAAAGATTTGAACGGTTATGAATCAGTGAATCGATTCATGATTCGCGTGTCAAACTGCTGAAATCACCTGACATTGGCGATCCAAATCATTGAATCGATTCGCTGATTCATAACCGTTTGAATCTTTATTTGAGGATTGAACACAAACGTGGAAGAGAAGACAATGCTGACATGGACAGTAAAGTGTGCATACACTTGCATACGCTCTCGGACTAAATGTAAAATATCTTAAACTGTGTGTGAAGATGAACGGAGGTCTTACGGGTGTGGAGCGACATTAGGGAGAGGAGTTAATGACAGACATTTCATTTTTGGCTGAACTAACCCTTTAATGCTCGTGATACTGCAGGTGATTTTGGCATGGATGATCGTGAGATGATGAGGGAGGAGAATGCCTTTGAGGTGGACATCATCCACGGATCCTCTGCGTCTAATCTGCTTCTGGAACCTGAGCCTGGTCCCGCAAACCTCCCGGATAAACCCACTAACCTCGATTATGACGACTTCGGAGACAACAACCTGGAAAGCACGGATGGGGGAATTCTGAGTGAGTTCTAGTTAAGGCCTTTGCACACTGAGTCCGTGATTCACATGCGCCACTTTCGTCCGGCAAAAAACAATTCGGAACATGTTTGATTTCCTGCGTTTTTTTTTTTTTTTTTACATCTGTAAAAATGCATTTTGAGAGACTTTTTGACAACTCAGAGCCACCGTACATATTATTCTAGCAAAAATACTACAAATTAGGGCTGTGCAATATATCGAAATCATCGAAATATCGCAAATGTATTTCGCAATGGCACGCAATGTCTGAATGATTTGAATAGGCTACTTCAACATTGTGAAAAGTGTAGGTTTTAATAACAGAGAATAGACTGGGCACACGACTGTTACTTATGTGACTTGCTTGATGTTAAAAAGTTATAAAACACAATTATTTTATGAAAAATAACTTGCTGTCTGACACACCCACCCAAACGTGAACGATTTGTTGTAGCGATGCTTTCTTTTCCCAGAAAGAATGTGAAACACAAATGGTTTCATTCTCAGTTTTTAAATGTTTTTTTTTTAATATATAATACACACCAGGGTTTTTCCTGGGTCAGAAATGGTCTTCGGTGGTGGCTGACCAGATATGGTCATCCACACACGCTTGCACGCGCACACACACCAACAGTAAAAGTACCTACACTTGTGGCGGTGTGAACGCACGGTTAGGCTTAACCCGTGAGAGGCTGGAATAACGTGATGCTGAACTGTGTTTGTGTTTCAGTGGATAAGATTCTGAGCAATGAAGACGGTGGTGGAATATTCGACGATCCTCCGGCTATCACTGACAGCGTGATGATGCCTCAAGACCACGGCGATGACGAAGACGACTTTGATAACTTTTCTCGTGAGTAGAGCGTCTCTATTTAGTTATGTGTGTGAACTTCTGATTCTTCAGCTGCTGTAGTAAATTACTGGGAGAATAACAATGCGTTTTACTTGCCTCGCAAAAACATTAAGCAGCAGAACTGTTTCTAACTTTGAGAATGATTTCTGAAGGATCATGATCACTGAAGACTGGAGGAACCATCCTGAAAATTCAGCTTTGATCACAGAAATAAATGATAATTTAAAGTATAATAAATTAAAAACCAATTATTTTAAATTGCAATAATATATCACATTACATTTTTTTCTGTATTTTTGATCAAATAAATGCAGGCTTGATGAGCAGAAGAAACTTCTTTCAAAAACATTACAAATAGTAATGTCCAAACTGTTGGCCTGTATTGTACTTACATGTTTATCACTTTTAGCAGTGTTTTATGTAACTTCTAAAGGGGGTCGCACACTGGACGCGGAGCTCGGCGGCGCGCCGCGCAGCGTCTCAGGTATCGCACACCGGACGCGCACATTCTAAAAGGATTTTAAAAGGCTACGTTTATTATACCTTTCCCCAAAATATGTTTAGACTTTATTCAAGCTGTTGAACTCAGAATGTAAAACAAATGTGTCTTGTAGCAAAGGGTGAAATCAGTATACCTTAACGATAATATACTTTTAATATAGAGCCTTGAAATGGCGCTCTGTGGCGCGGCAGTAGGGCTGGGCGATATGGCCCCCCCAAAAAATCCCCGATTTTTTTCACCAAAAATTCGATTTACGATTTAAAACGATTTTAAAATCAATCTGCAGATGACAAAGAAATTGTTCAAAACAAGTTTTAACTTTATTATTAAAATTAAATATTTGCGGCTTGGTAGAAGTGCCTACCTGGGGTGCAGAACTTTCAGCATGTGAATAACCCCCCGACTATTCCACAGTATAAATGGGCACCATATCTTTTGCAATATACAGTATACATATCAAAGGTTTATGAATTGATATGCAGATAAAATTAACTTTTATTAACAACAGTAATGTGCAAAAAAAGTATAGGGAAAATTTAAATGTTATGGTCTTATTAAATATAGATTAGCATTGTTTTTCAATAGTCTCACACTGAACTGATCGACAGCTTCAGTGATTATTAAAGGAGCTCTTTACTTTACTGTAATTTAGTCACAATTTGAAGAAAAGTTTAGTTTTTCCTGAGACTGTGACTTCGTAGTTTTCTCCATACATTAGGGAGTGGAAATCGCTAATAAATCAATAAGTGCTCTTCTGCTGGTTATAGTGGTGGGCATTTCATATCTTTTTTAAAATAAAAATGCTACAAAATGGATTACACATTTTTAAAAAATATACAAAAAAAAACATTCCACTATTTCTTTCACAAGACCCCTTTAAACTTTTAGTTTTACAAACCATCACATTAAAAATAACATTACAATCGGATATTTAGAGCTTTGAAGTGCTGGAAATATGTGTGAAGCTCTTGAAAACCATTGGAAAGTGCTTGAATTTTAATCTCAAAAGGTTGTACGAATCCTGAGATAAATAATGACAACAACAACATTAAATCCATGTGGTTTTACTACAGTAAATCATGGTGAATGTTGGTGATTTGTGACTGAAACCCCTGACCTTCGCACAGCTCTGTTAGAGCTGATATCTGTGGTTTATAACAGAATTCTGCGCCGACCGCTTCCACTAGATCACAGTAGCGATGGGGTGTTGATTTAAACGGTCTCTCACTGGATCACCAGCGCTGTGTATCGTGTCTGTCACGAGATTGGCCCGTGTGTGAGCTCGCGCTGCGTTCGTGTCAGCGCAGCTTTAAATGAGTATAGCGCCTAGCGCGGTTCCGTTCAGACTTCAAACACACTTTGCAGCGGGGTATTGTTAATTGTTCTGTGAAAAACTGAATGTTGACGCTATCCTTGTTGTTTGTGTACCTCTGTGGCAAACGCGCGCGGGGAGTGCTGAGCCATTACGGGAGCCCAGAGGGGAGCGTCGGCGGATTTTAAAGAGAAAACCGATTTTCATTCACAAAAATCGTCGTAAACTGAAAACTCGAATTAATCCATAAAATCGATTTATCGCCCAGCCCTACGCGGCAGGATTTAGAACAACTTCCTGAGGATTTAGAACAACCTTACTTTCGCGGACAGGCGCCGAATGCCGCCACCGGTGTGCGTACACTCATTGAAAACAATGTGTTCGAATTTTAAAGACGTGGTGCGCTGCCGAGCTCCGCGTCCGGTGTGCGACCCCCTTAAGGGTTTCCTGTAAAATGACACCAATATTGTGTATTAAGAGACTGGTTTATGGGAAGCTTTTCAATTTGGGTTGGCCAAATCCAGGCAGAAATGTTCCCAGAGGAAATAAGTTACTTTGTGTTAAACATGCCAAAGTGATGCACGTCTCCAGAAAGTACAGACTCACAGACATTTATAATTTAAAGTATATACTTGATGTCATTCCAAAGACACAATTGTGCAAAAAGGGTTAAAATCACATTTGAATATTTTAATATAAATATTTTTTATTTTTAGTTATAAATTCACTAAATTAAAAATGAAATTAACCTATTATAATTGTCAGTTTCATGTGTGTGTATATAGTTAGTTCACCCAAAAATGAAATGTCTGTCATTAACTCCTCTCCCTAATGTCGCTCCACACCCGTAAGACCTCCGTTCATCCTCAAATAAAGATTCAAACGGTTATGAGTCAGCGAATTGATTCATGATTCGGATCGCGTGTCAAACTGCTGAAATCACGAGACATTGGCGATCCGAATCATGAATCGATTCGCTGACTCATAACCGTTTGAATCTTTATTTGAGGATTGAACACAAACGCGGAAGAGAAGCCAATGCTGAATAAAGTCGTAGTTTTTGTTATTTTTGGACCCAAATGTATTTTGGATGCTTCAAGAGACTCTAATTAACCCACTGATGTCTCATATGGACTACTGTGATGTTTTTATTCCCTTTCTGGACATGGACAGTATAGTGTGCATACACTTGCATACGCTCTCGGGCTAAATATAAAATATCTTAAACTGTGTGTGAAGATGAACGGAGGTCTTACGGGTGTGGAGCGACATTTCATTTTTGGCTGAACTAACCCTTTAAACCTTTTTATATTTAAAAATTGTTACATTTACCCCGATACACAATCGTGTGTACAGGACTCCTTTCTGTGATGGTTCTGGTTTCAAATGTCAATATCTGTAGGAGTTAATGCACTTTTAAATATGTATGAGCAACGGTGTTTAGCCTCCTGACACTTCTGCATTATTTCAGCTCCTGGCGGCCCTGACAGTCCAGAATCTGGACCAGTGGAGCCTCTTCCTAACACCACGGACCAGACGGAGCAGACCACGCTGGTGCCCAATGAAGACGAAGCCTTCGCCCTCGAGCCCATCGACATCACTGGTACAAACTAACCACTAATTCACAATTAACTCTCAGCCTCAAAGCCATGGCATTCAATTCCCGCCGAATGTACTGCACAAGCTGTAAAAATAAGCGTGATTTCAAAATGTTTTAACAAATATTTTGCACAAAAAAAAAGCTAATTATATCATGAAAAATGAGCATGAATCAAATTTAAATTCGTTCAAAAATTATACATTGTGTTCTTAGATTTTTTTTATTGCTTTATATCTCATAGTTATGACTTGTCATTATCTTAAATAAAATGTTGAAAATGTGACACTAATCATAATTATGAAATTAAATTATGATATTAGGTCATAATTATTAGATGAAGTCAAAATTAAATTTAATTAACAGATAAAAAGGCAAAATTCAGAGATTAAAAATCTAAATTATGGATTTAATGTCCTCATTATCAGATGAAAATTCAAAAATATTATAAGTCATTGTGAAAAGTAGAAATTGTTATTAAGTCATAATTATTTGAACTCAATTTCTATTTTAAGCAATTATGAGAGAGTGCCAAAATTTGATTTAATAAATCTAAATTGACATTCACACACTGACATTTAAGAGATGAGAAGATAAACTTATGATTTTTTAAAGTCCTAATTATGAGTTTTGAATGTGTTTAAAAATCATAATAGTGAAATAAAGTCACAAATATGACATGCTAAGTCATAATTATGAGATGAAAAGTTGAAATAAGGATTAAAAAAATTCTGGGATAGTGACATGCAAATCAAAATTATGATTTTAAAAGTCGTTATTATGAGATTAAAAGCTGAAATTAGATTTAAAAAATCTAAATTATGACATTCACACACTGACGTTTGAGATGAGAAAACGAAATTGATTTTTAAAGTCCTAATTATAAGAGAATGTTGAAAATATGATTTAAAAAATAATAGTGAGGAATTCAAAAACATGACAAGCCAAAATTGAGATGAAAAGTTGAAATATTTCAGTTTTGGGATTTAAAGCCAAAATTATGACAGATCCAAATTATGATTTTATGTCCTCATTATAACAGAAAAAGTTGAAAATATTATTTTTAAAATCCTGATTATTAAATAAACTGTTAAAAATATCACTTTTTAAAGTCATAATTGAGATAAAAAGTAAAAAAAGACATGCTCAAAGTCATAATTATGAGAGAAAAATACTGATCATACTGATATAGTTAGATTTTTATTACATTTATTACGATTCTGACATGATGTGACTATTTGCACTCCGCTCGTCTCAGGTCAATAATGCGTCTTCCAGCTGATTGGTCGGTGAGGCGCGTTTATGTGTTTTGGGGGCGTGGCTTTGGAAAGAGCCCAGAAGGGAGAAGGTGGAGTGAATGGAAATAATGAGCTGTCTTTAAAACAGTCCTGAGAGGTCTACAGACACTCAATTTTTATACTTTCTTTTTCAGAGTACTTACATTTTTATTATGTATTGATATATAAAGAAAGTTTAAACAAGCTTGGAAAAGGTTTTTTAACCAATTCTTCCCCCAAAAATGAAATGTCTGTCATTAACTCCTCTCCCTAATGTCGCTCCACACCCGTCAGACCTCCGTTCATCTTCACACACAGTTTAAGATATTTTATATTTAGTCTGAGAGCGTATGCAAGTGTATGCACACTATACTGTCCATGTCCAGAAAGGGAATAAAAACATCATCACAGTAGTCCATATGAAACATCAGTGGGTTAATTAGAGTCTCTTGAAGCATCCAAAATACATTTGGGTCCAAAAATAACAAAAACTACGACTTTATTCAGCATTGGCTTCTCTTCCGGGTTTGTGTTCAATCCTCAAATAAAGATTCAAACAGTTATGAATCAGCGAATTGATTCATGATTCGGATCGCCAATGTCACGTGATTTCAGCAGTTTGACACGCGATCCGAATCATGAATCAATTCGCTGATTCATAACCGTTTGAATCTTTATTTGAGGATTGAACACAAACGCGGAAGAGAAGCCAATGCTGAATAAAGTCGTAGTTTTTGTTATTTTTGGACCCAAATGTATTTTGGATGCTTCAAGAGACTCTAATTAACCCACTGATGTCTCATATGGACTACTGTGATGATGTTTTTATTCCCTTTCTGGACATGGACAGTATAGTGTGCATACACTTGCATACGCTCTCGGACTAAATATAAAATATCTTAAACTGTGTGTGAAGATGAGCGGAGGTCTTACGGGTGTGGAGCGACATTAGGGAGAGGAGTTAATGACAGACATTTCATTTTTGGCTGAACTAACCCTTTAACTGTGACGCTTCTTCTTGTCTTCAGTGAAAGAGACCAAGGCTAAGAGGAAGAGGAAGCTAATCGTGGACAGCCTGAAGGAGCTCGACAGCAAGACCATCCGCGCCCAGCTGAGCGATTACTCCGATATCGTCACCACGCTGGATTTGGCTCCTCCTACCAAGAAGCTGATGATGTGGAAGGAGACGGGCGGCGTGGAGAAGCTTTTCTCTCTGCCCGCTCAGCCCCTCTGGAACGGCCGTCTGCTGAAGGTGATGCTCGCTCCCACTTCTCCTTAAAGGGATAGTCCACCCTAAAATGAAAATGTGATGTTTATCTGCTTACCCCAGGGCATCATAGGTGTGTGTGTTTCTTCAGGAGAACACAAATGAAGATTTTAACTCAACCGTTGCTGTGTGCCGGTCATAATGATGTGAATGGGGAACAATTCTATGAGAGATAAAAAAAAACACGCTTAGAGAACACACACACAAACCCTGCTGCTCATGACGACACACTGATGTCTAAAGACACGAACCGATCGCTTTCTGAGAGAAGCACAACAGTATTTGTGTGTTTTTTTACTAGGGGTGTGCACAAATATTCGATCTTTAATTAATATTCCAAAGCTAAAAATACTATTTGAATTTTACTGCGTTGATTTGGTGGCTGGAAATGCAGTGAATCCATAAATCCCTCTAAATCTCGCAGTTATAACTCAATCCACCGGGTGGCGCTGTGGAGCGGGTTAATACGTTTAGTGTATTTCATCATAATGTCGACTGCCTCGCGATGTTTGGAATTACTTAATGACAATTTAAAATGATCTTACACAATGGAGTTATGTTTGATCAAATCAGTTAATGAAACGGAGTTATCGTAATATCACCAGAACGACGAGAATCGCATCCAGACACCAGCCGAATGAGGAAACGCATCACTGCGTTCACGAGTGCAGGTAAGCGTCTGAACCTCGAGTGAGGGCGAGATTATGATCGCAAAATGATCTCGAGCTAAATGCTTGCTTTCGGTTCCATCGAGGGTTTAAGAACAGAAAACACAAAGTGCTTCACTCAAACTTCACCCTTATCTTGGTCTCCGCCACGTCTGTCAGCGGGGCGCGTTCTCACCCGATAATATCATCCAATAATATTATCCTTTCTCTCAACATGAAATTGACAAACAATACAAACACGACAACCATATACCGATTGCTGTGTGTGTGTGTGTGTGTGTGTGTGTGTTCTGCACAATAACATGGCGCACTCTGATTTCTTAGTGTTTTTTCCGCTCGCGCTGCTTGAGCTTATAATGCTTTTGTTCTTCAGGCATATATATTTTTTTTACACATACTGTTTAATGTTTTAAAAGTTAAACAGATATAACGAATGCGTGTTGTGTACATTGCCTAATCATAAGCTTGTTCAGAAATGGTTACATGTTGATTTAAAAAAAAAAAAAACATCTCATTTTCTCAAAATAGCCTACCTAATTTAAATAAACGAATATTTCAATATTCGATTTTTATGAGCCCAAATATTCGAATACAATATTGTGGGAAAATGCCCATCCCTACTTATTAACCTGCTCCACAGCGCCACCCAGTGGATTGTTATAACTGCGAGATTTAGAGGGATTTCTCAAGTATTCATTGCATTTACAGCCAGCAAATCAACGCAGTAAAATTGAATAGTATTTTTAGTGTACAATATTTTGGGAAAATGCCCATCCCTATTTTTTTACCTTTTAACCTGATAACCGTCACGAGGACGAGGACGCACTGAAGGTCTCTTTGTTTAAATTAGCTCAAAATTACTATCAGATGTAAGTAATTACCTTGACAAACTATACATCATTAAAAAGATCTAAGACTAAAGTTTAATTTTTTTACCTCTGTTTTATTCTCAAAGTCTTATAGTGACCGTAATGTGTTAATATGTTCCAGGAGTTATGAATATGATCTTGGGCGTCGCTACCTTTTGATTGTAATATGCGCGTCATTTGCTCCCATTCATAAAAAAATCCTCCTTGGTCGTCATGAAGACACTCGACAAAACAACTTCCCTCAGGGCTTTTACTTCAAAAGTGTGCAGATGTGGAGAAATATTGATAGATTCTCACACGTTTGAGTCAAATTTCTATACAGAGAAGTATTATTTATTCAATCTTTATCCAAAATCCGCGGATGTGTGATTATGAGAGCAGTAGGCTGTGATATGCTGTGTTTTCAATTCATTCTGGCAGCCGGAGGGCGCTGGAAAGCTGTACTACTGAAAATTCACCCAATGGGGAACACATGAAGAACAGACACACCATGTGACATTCAGGAAGTATCTGACATATGGACATATCCACACAGCTCCCTGGGATCGTCAGATCGCTATTTTATGCAGATAAACACGTTTTAAGACAATAAACACACAATCGCGGCAATATATGGTTGGTCTGTGTTCTTTATGCCATGTTGGGTGGTTTCATAATAGATGATATTTATAATGCAATGCTATTCCACATAGCTTTTAGCATTGTATATTTTCTGTCAGATTTTTTGACCCGAAGCTATATGAGATCACATATTGTTATATAAAACACTCGACTTATAAATTATAAAGTGATATGAAGCAAGTTTTGAATAAAACATGATTTTAATCGTATAAATTGTTGTTTTGCTGGTGTGCTAAGCTAACATGCTAGCTTGCCCTAGATGCACCTGCCACTGAGTAAATACTTTATTTTTATGAACATTTTCTAAATGTAAAACTACTGAAATGCTTATTTGGACGAAATGCATTCAATAGAGCCTCAGTGAGGGTAAAGTGAGAGGTTTGATTTATAAATGAGGTTTGAATAGAACAGTTTGAATAGAGAATCGTTAGTAATTATAATGCAGACAAAAGAATAATAATTGGAGCCATAACCAGTCCGCAGAAGTGTGAATGCCGGGGAGACAAACTGAATGGGGCAGTTTGCACCTCTAAACAATAGAGGCAAAATAGAGAATGAAAGCTGAGAAGATGTGGCAATAAACATCAGTTGATATTTCAGCGATATCTCAAAATAAAATCACATGAAACGATCTTGTAAAACGTTTAATAAAATTCAGAGTTTTAGACTGATCATCTTCAGATCTGAAATATAACATGGTCAGACTTGTGGCTTTAGCTGTTTTGCAGTTCTAGATTTCTCCAAGGCCCACTTCAATTTTATTTTCATAAAGATATATCATACAAATACATTTCTAATAACTTTACAAAACTTTGAAGCTTATTATAGCTTTTTTTTATTATAAAAAATATTATCATTTTGACTTTACAGTAAACTGCCAGGTGTCTGCTTTCAAATGAGACCATAATTATGCTTTTAGTGCAAAGGATTCACAAACTGTATTTGTTTTAGTCTGAGTATACATTTCTTAGGATTTTTTCAAAATTTAGAAATCAGCTTAACAGGTTAAAGGCTAGGACGTTACCTTAATTTTGATTTCAGTGGGCCGTTAAAGCTCAGGGCTGAAATGATGGGTGTCTGTTGCAGATGTTCACTCGCTGCTTGACTCCAGTGGTGCCTGATGAGCTGAGGAAGAGGAGGAAGGGAGGAGAAGCCGACAGCCTGGAGGACTTCCTGAAGGAGCTGGAGAACCCGGAAGTGCCCCGAGAGGATGCTTTGGGTCACCGGAGCGACGTGATTGGTGAGCCACTGCAATTACAACTACTGTAGCTAAAGTATCCCTTGATTATCTCTTCCTCAAGCCATCCTAGGTGTGAATGGCTTTCTTCTTTCAGATGAACACAATAAGAGTTATATTAAAAAATGTCCTGGCTCTTCCAAGCTTTCCCAAATTTTGAATACCAAAAAAAAGTCATCCATCCTTTAGGCAGGGCTCGACATTAAAGGGTTAGTTCACCCCAAAATGAACATTATGTCATTAATTCCTCCCCTCATGTGGTTGGACACCCGTCAGACCTGCGTTCATCTTCAGAACACAAATGAAGATATTTTAGTGTAAAGCTGAGAAAGGCTTCAGATAGGCCTCCATTGGCATTCAGTCCATTCCCACTCACAAGACCCATAAAGGCCCTAAACACATCGACACACAGCCCATCTCACTACAGCGGCTGGACAATCACTTTACAACGAGACTGAATGCCTAGGCCTGTCACGATAACGAATTTTGCTGGACGATAAATTGGCCAAGAAATTGTGATAAATGATAATATTGTCGTTCTGAGACCATTTTCATCTAAAATAATGATAATGGCATAATGCATTTACACCTTTTCAAAGATCAGTAAACTTTAATTTCTAATAGGGCTGCACGTTTTCAAGTTTTTCATTAACCGTTAACCGAGGCCCTTAGCGTTTAATACTCGGTTAAACATTTTGACGACCGCCATCTCCGTAGTGAACGCGCCTATAGAGAGAAATGCACATCATGGGTTACCTAATCAGAGAGTAGCCTATTTCTTTTCGTTTTAAATTGTTAAAAGACATTTCAAGCTTTCTTAAGATATATTTCATGTCTGTGAGGCGTATGCTGAGTTTCGTTAAATTAGGATGAGATGCGCTCGTGAACTGGAGCGATGCGAGTGGCCGCGAGGACGCCGTCACGATTAGGGCATGTAGTAAAATATGCAGCCGAGACCGATTCACACAGCGTTTGACTCGCGCGGCGGAGCCTCTCCCGGCAGAGAGTTCAAGCATCTGTGGACTCGTCCCTTCAGCTCTGGCCATCTTGCTTTCAGTCCGCGATTAGCTTTTTTGTTTTCTTCATTACAGTTAAAGTAACGTCTGCTTTTCTCTAGTCATTCACAAGTTTCTCACTTCAAACTTTCTTTCTTCTGATCCGTTATGCACAGCGCGCGCGGCTCCCGCTCTGCTTCTGCCCTAATGCGACTTTTAGTCCAGTGCGACTTGTTATTTTCCTCTTCATGACGCATATTTTGACTGATGCGACTCATACTCCGGAGCGACTTATAGCCTGAAAAATGTGGTAAGCACTGCATTGCAATACTTACATTTTGCCCCATCACTCTCAATTTTAAAGTGCTCCCACGCTTTCTTTGCCCGCTTAGAAAGCTGGTCATGACTTCTTCTTGTGGATATTACAAATGTCTGGGAGCGCTCTGGCGGTCTCTAGTGCAAAAATATATTACAACTAAATTCAAAGCACGTCATTGACGCCACTTAACCGAGCAAAATGTTTCACTCGGTTACGCAATTTTTAACGGTTAATCGGTTAACCATGGACACCCCTGATTTCTAAAGACTATTTAACACTAAAAATGGAAAACGTTTTAAATAACCACAATAAATGAACAAAACAACCAAAAACAATAAAAGCAATGGACTCTCAGTCTGTTTAAAAAATGCACTTGAATAAATAAATACCAAAAACAATAAATAAAATGGATGTAAACTGCGGCGGATGATTGTTTTTTAGGAGCAGATTAGCGGCGGCGGTTCACTAAACCCGCGGTTCGGTTCGATATTAGGGCACGTTTTCCGTTCTGTACGGTGTTTGTTGTTTTTTTCTTTTTATCCAGAAATGTACTTCAGCATATGATATATTAATTATCCACAATTTAGGATACAGTATTAAAAAAAATTGTTATATCATAGCCTAATCATGCACAAACTGAGCTTGACCATCTCTGAGGAAAGGGATATTTTGATACAGCGAGAGAGAAGACATTGATGACATGCTCTTCATTTATTTGGCAAGAGGAGAATGTGTATCGCTATCTCTACAGGAACTGATGAGCCTTTAGCACACACAGACTGAACTGAAGAATTAACTCTCGTTTATCAAACTTCAGTGTAGCTTTAAGCCTCGTTTATACACGACGCGTCCGCTCGAGCGCGAGGGTGCGCACGGTAAAATGACGTAGACCCAGAGTGCGCGAGACCCCATTTCGCTTGCCGTTGTACACGTCAAATTTCGTATCTTTGCGTGTGGCTCCGCAACCGAAGAGCCACGAGTTCCAGACGAATCTACCGGCCGAGAATGACGTCTCATCACGCCGCACCCGGTCTGCGCGTCGAGTATACACACCTCCCCAAACGGTCGAGGTGTGCGCAGTCAACGAGAGAGACGGGGAAAACAAAAAAGCATGCAAATGGAAATCATCGCGGCCGGAAAAATTATCGAGCTCATTTTTTTTTTTATCGTGCGATTAATTGATTTATCAACTATCGCGACAGTTCTATGAATGCCAACGGCCTATCTGAAGCCTTTCTCAGCTTTCAACAAAAATATCTTCATTTGTGTTCTGAAGATTATACATGATGATAATATACATGACGAAGATGAACGAAGGCCTTACGGGTGTCCAACGACATGAGGGAGAGTAATTAATGACATGTTCATTTTTGGGTGAACCCTTTAACGCTTGTCTGGGACAAGAGGATATGTTTTTTTTGAAGGGGGCGATATCCGCCGTCTATAGTCATTGCGTCACCTAAGCTCCGACCACATCCCGCCTTTTTCCCCATTTTCTGTTATCCGGGAGTGACGCGCGATGACTCGCTCGCAAGATGGCGACGCCCAGCTCTACTTTATGCTTCAGAACAGCTTATTGGATTCCTATGGGTGACGTCACGATCACTACAGCCTTTTTTTTATTTTTTATTTTTTTACAGTCTATGGTTTCAACTGGTTCAGATCAAAGCAATCAGTGTGGTGTGAAAGGAACCAAAAAAAGCTAAAAATTGCAGCAATGTAATAATGTTTGCCTTTGGTTCGGACCAAATGACCCGAACTAGAGATGTGAAAGCACTTTAAAAGCATTGAGTGTAAGCGTGTGTATCCTACAGATCAGACCATCATGGAGGAGCCCAGTTTGCTTCAGGCGTCCTCAATGGAGGGCAGCAGAACCGCTCTCGACGAGTCCATGATGCCACCGCCGTCTCGCCAGCGCGGACTCAAGCGGAAGTCGCTGGAGAAAGATGCAGTGTTGCCTGTAAGTCAACCAGATGATCGTGCTGACCTAGTGAAGGGTTAGTGGGGTTAGCTTTCCTGTAGCTCAACCAGTAGAGCGTGGCGCTAGCAATGCCATGGTCATGGGTTCGATTCCCAGGGAAAGCAAGAATTGACGACAAAAATGTGTACCTTTGGATAAAAGCGTCTGCCAAATGCATTAATGTAATTACATGATTGTCATTGCAGCAAATGGGCGTGTTGGAGCCGACGCTTCAGCCTGTGGATCCATCGGTCCTTTCCCATCAGCTGGAAATGCCCCAGGTGGATCTTCCTCCAGAGGACCTCACCAACCTCTCTCAACTGGTGCCGGAGCTGGACCTGTTAGACGACAAGGGCAAGGATAAGGACAAAGACGACAGCGACGAGGAGGTGAGGCTTTCGGCTTTCATTTGATTCATCAGTGTTTTTGAGCAAATCTCTTGAGTGAATGATTCAGCGACTCACTCATAAAGACTTAAGCCCTGTCCCAAATGGCACACTTCATGTGCACTTTCAGTCTTGTGGTCTTACAATGGCTGCTGTGTGCGTGTGTCCGTTAAGTCCACGAGACCATAGGGTGTCCCATTCGTCATGTGGTCCTCATTTTCTGTTTACAGATGTTAGCTTTGGGGTCTGTGTGACCTTTGAATTTATACTGTAATTGCAAAAAATATATACATTTTCAATAATACAAATAATGTATCATTTTTTTTGTTTACTTCTCGTCTATACATTAATGCTCTGTTTTGGGAGATTTGAAGCACTTTTGTACATATTTATCACTATAATACGTACCTACACCATAAACTAGCATGTGAAATATCATTTTTTTATGAAAAAATCACTAAAATTATAATCCAAATTTAATTAGGGGCCAAGCACCGAAGGTGCGGAGCCCCTATTGAAATCGTATGATTTCTTCTTATTATTAAGTAATGAAATTTGGTACACTGGTAGAAGTCTTTACTAATAGTAACCACACCAAATTTGGAGTCTCTAAACCATTCTCTCTAGCGCCACCAACTGTCCAAAGTTTCACTCATGTTTATGCTAATAACTTTTGAACCATAAGGCATAGAAACAAAATTCATTTTTCCTCTGAATCCTAGGATCTAGCCGAATCAAATGATGTCACCATATGACGTCATTTTCCGTTATGTAAATTTTCCTGCCATTTTTAATTAGCTGAAAACCTACTTTTTCGAACTCGTCCTAGGCCGTTTGTCCGATTTACACGAAAATTGAACCAGATCATCCTCAGACCATGGTGACAAAAAGTAATGGAATTCAAGTTTTGTCAAATCGTTTTCGATTAACGCGCGAACAAATTTTACGTAGCGCTTGCGAAAACACACAAAAGGCTATATCTCCGCAACGCTTTGTCGTATTCAAACCAAACTTGGTACCTGTCATCACAGGCAAGACCTGAGTCAACCTGCAGCGTTTCGGTGCAGCGCCACCTAGTGGTCAGGAGATAGCAAAAATGGCTTTTTTGGCTTATAACCTCTGAACCGTTTATTCAAAAACCATAAAATTGGTCTCATTAGATTCAGGGCGTCATGTCGAGTCGAAGGATATCCGATTTTACCATGTTGGCCATTTTGGGCGTCGGCCATTTTGAATTATGTGCTAAAATGCTGTATTTTACGAATGCATGAACGGATCGTTACGAAACTTGGTATGGGTCATCACCACGATGCCCTGAAGTAGCCTGAGAAGTTTCAAAACAGCGCCACCTAGTGGAGAATTTTTTTCCCAAACGCTTATAACTTTGGGTGTGGTTGACATATTTTGATGGGAGTAACTTTTTTGGACACCTGAATCCTTGCTGAGTCCAACGATACCAAATTTGCCAGGTTTCTATGTACGGTTTGTGCAGCGTGGTAATTAAGTGCTTATAAAACATTAGCTGATATCTTGGAAACCGCTAGTCCGATCGAGACGAAACCAGCGTCAGAAAATCGGAAACATAGGTCGATAGCTATACACCAATGCCCAAATCTCAAAATATTGATAGTAAGGGGTAGTAAAATCCAATCAAAGTCATGTGTCAGTCATTTTTTACGTGTTTTTTCACATAAATGTCTATAACTCCAAAACAAAATGAGATATTTCCACCAAAATTGACACACACATCTATGGGCTCACTCCGAGGACACACAAAAAAATTGGTATGATTGTGCCACTTGGTGGCGCTATAATTAAACAAAACATGTAATTGTCTCTTTTTTTTGCTTAAAATTTGTCTACAAATGTCTTTATTATTTTTGCAGTTGGTCAGCTGCTGGCTTCCTTGTCTGCTTTTCTTGCGCTTGGCCCCTATAATGGCTGCTAGCAGCTATATTTTAAATTGTTTCTGGATATTGATCTAGGTGTTAGGTGTAGAATTCTGCCATCTGGTGGTTGAATTTTGACCTATGGATATAAATTTTAAAGCAATAACTGGTTTTGACCAGCAGAGGGCCATTGAAAGCCATTCGTTTTACCTGATGTGGCCAATGCTCCTAAATGTCTCATAAGTCACACAAATCTCAGTCAGTTTGTAAAAATAATTAACTTTAGAATGTAGACAAAATAAAATAAATAATGTGAATAAATAATATCCAGAAATGCACAGGAGTAAAGGTGATTGCAGTCCTCAGACACTGAGTCTCCCCAGACTCAAAGTATTCTAGTTTTTCTTCATTTTTCCTGGAATCCAGCACATAGTCCAGGGTCTCAGGAAGAGTGTACCTCTTTGCCATTCTGCCAGCACAGAATGATCCATGTGCAGGACACCAAACACACTCTGTTATATCTTTTGTGTAGAAACAACTTATTTGTTTTCAAAACACAAATGCAGCTCTTACAACTCAACATAAACTTTCTCAAAGTGGAAAAGATCGGTTGTCTTTCATCTCTGTTTGAGCTCTGTCTTGCTCTCTCTGAACCTCTGTGTGTGCTCGCATGCGCGAGTGAGCGAGAGAGAGCATGTGTCTTTGTGTCAGTGTGTGTGTGTGTGTGTGCGCGCGTTTGTAGGTGTATGAGAGAGTGTGCGCGCGAGTGAACGAGCGAGCGCAAAAGAGCACGTGTATTTTTGTGTGTGTGTGTGTGCGTGCGCACGCGCTCGTTTGTGTGTGTGTGTGCATTAGGTCTCACCCCTTTATATCTTTTTTTTATGCATTTTTGGCAATTTTTTTTTGCAAAATTATATACAAATGCTCTCTATGGCATTCATACGCGTGTGTGTGTGCGTGTGTGTGAGCATGTGTTTTCTACATTGCATTTGTGCTCAAGAACCAGACCTTCATTCCTGTGTGAAAATGTTCAGATTTATGCTGGATTTATAGATTTTGTTTGGGGTCAAATGGGAAAAAAAAAAAAAAAAATTGCATTTCCCATTCATTTTCAATTGGGGTCATATTGACCCCAAAGACAACATTAAGTGATTTTTTTCAACCGAATCAAGCCAGGGTTTTTGTGCATGTATAGATAGATAATTTAGCAAAAGTCACCAAATTTTATTCCTCTGAGATGAAGGGAACTTTTTTTTTAATGAATGAAATGTCGATTGGGGTCATATTAAGCTTAAAGAAGTGTGCTCGTGAGCGCCCCCGTTTGCAGCTGCTATGCGGCCTCGATGCGCACTTCAGCTGAGCGCGCAAGTTTGCGAGCTATGCAGCGGACTTCTACCCGGTAGTCAAAGTGGCATTACGTCATGAAAGTGTGGACTCAGAGGAAGACCGTGAGGGTTTAGGGTGCCATTTGGGACAGGGCCATTGCTTGATTCTTAACTGGATGAATCAGTGTTTTTGAATGAATCTCTTGAGTGAATGATTCAATGACTCATAAAGACTTCACTTGTTTTATTACTGGATGAATCAGTGTTTTTGAACAAATCTCTTGAGTGAATGATACAATGAGAAATACTTGTTTTTAACGGTCACTTGTCGCCCCCTACTGGTGAAAAGCGTGATTTACTCGTTAGATCGACTCCAGATCTGGTGTGTGCCGTGATCTTGCATAGCTGAATCGTTGTCATTCAGGAGCATGTTTACATCGGCATCTTTTAACAATGCAGCTCAAACTGTTACTGATATTTGTTCAATTTGTTCTACACAACAGGGCGAAGAGGGTCAAGGAGGAGACCAGGACCAGGAGGAGAGACGGTGGAACAAGAGAACTCAGCAGATGCTTCACGGCCTTCAGGTTTGTATTCGGACTAAGTTGTGTCAGGGCTCGACATTAACGCTTGTGGATTTCGTGAACGGAAAAGTGAACGAGAATTTTACTTGCCCGACGGACAAGAGCCTGATTAAAATGCCAATAAATAAAAAACACGAACATGCAAGAATGATTCTGCGTTAATTTAGTGTAAGTGGCGATTGATAGTGGATAGGGGTGTAGTCGGTACATACCTCGGTTTTGAAGTCACGGTTCGGTATGATTTCAGTACAGCAGTTTTACAAAATTGCTTTTTATTTATTTTTATCCAGCAGTGGTTTACTGAAAAAAAGTCTAATTCAATTATAACTAAACGTTTCTTAAAGATAATTCTGTAAATAAAGGGAGTCTGTGCTTAGGCTACAACAGAGCCCAAACATGCCTCAATTCAGTTTAGATATAATCATCAACACTCATAAGCTTCACATAAGGCCGTTTATGCATTAACTTCTAAATCGAATTAAATATTTTTTCCTTCTCCAATTTTTTGCTGAAATATAATTTTTACACGGCTGTCAAATCATGACAGATTTATTTAAACATATATTAAATTAATAAGACGTCAATAGCAGGTTAAGTAGAATATAATGAATATATAGTGCATATATTTAGCGAAAGAGTTTGTTTCTCTAGTGAACTAACACAGATGTGCGCACTAAATGACCTGCCGGAGGTAAATGTGATGCTACGTACGGGCATTGCAAGCTGTTTTGTCTTTCCACAGTTCAAACACCGATTGAGTGATTACACGGCAGTACATTTCAGTAAGTTGTAAGATATCCTAGAAATTAATTCATGTTTATTTTTTAGGAAGAGATGATCGCGTTCACGCGCCGCGCTGCCGTTTATACTGACGCGCCTATACTGATCAGTCTGGTCACATTAAAGAGCCACAAAACAGCATTTATCGTTTGAATTTCATGATGACAGACTGAATACTTAATATGTTCGTGAGGGATTTCTGATTGAAGTTTGTTCTGTGCTTAAAACTAGCCGGCTGTTAAAGATGGCCTTATAGCGTTCGGTACACACGTGCACCGAACTGAAAGCCCTGTACCGAAATGGTTCGGTACGAATACGCGTACCGTTCCACCTCTAATAGTGGATAATAAATAATGTAAGTAAGATACCCCTTTTCCACCAGAATGAACCGGGTGCTAGTTCGGAGCCAGTGCTAGTGTCAGTTCTAAGTTGGTTCGACTTGAGAGCCTTCTAAGAACCGTTTTCTTTTCCACATGCTAAGAGCCACAACAGAGCCAGGTCTTACGTCATACCAGAGTCCTGCACGGGTCCATCCCAGACCTGTTAATATTTGCACGTTACCCGATCCGTGCCCGCAATAAATCTCACACGCTAAAATCATTCCAATTAAAATGCTTTATTTTTTTTTTATATTGCACTTCTCTCAACATCAACAGCATCATGAATGGGCTAAAGAAACAGGCTAAAGTGCCTTTATAGACTCGTTGTCAACAATTTTATATACTTCACTCACCAACTTTACTTTTACTTCATCCATTGCTAATCCTGCAACGCTCGCTCCATCTGGGCTACGAGTGGCATCAACAAAAGTCACAGTGGTGGTGACGTGATGGATCATATGGCATATCGTTGTTGCGTGTATGTGTAATGGTAAATTGGACATAGAAATTGTAATACAGTATGTTTGGGGGGGAAGAAGGACGACCGGATCGTTTTGATCGTTTTTCGAGAACCGGCGAACATTTAAAAGACTTAACCAAACAAAGCGAAAGTAACGCGGCCCCTCACGGACATCTGCCACGCACACACATAATAAAACAAACACAACTCAAGGTAAAATCCAGGTCTGGTGGTGATCTCTCGTCCTTATATGCCGCCGAGCTCCCTCGTGAGAGGATTTGAGACCGGTGTGGCTCACAGGTGACACTCATTCGCCATCACGCCCCGGTCTCGCTCGCTCCTCCGCCTCGCCACAGCACAGAAAAATATTGCACATATTTTTCATCCGCGCTTCTACGCGCTAGCACGGAATTAATTATCCGCCCGCACCCCGCCCGTGTATTTTATAATTTATGTCACAATCCACCTGTTTTAGCCACTTTTATGCCCGCGGGTACCCGACCCGTTGCAGGACCCTACTGCTAGCGAGGCAGCGGGAAACACACACACACACACACACACACACACACACACACAATTTCCAGGCGTGTTCTATCTAATGCATTGACGCTGCGCAGACCAACCCACATATGATCCAAATACTGTGCGAGCGATTCAAAAGCATAAGGGGTCGTTGGCGCTCGCTCTACTTTGATGTCATACGCAATCAGTCTGCACAGCGCGCGCCGATGCATCTCGAACAAGCCTTCCCTCAGTGGCTCATGGCTTTATGATCCTACATCAGCATTAAAACGCCGCATATCCAACGCATTTGTGCAGCTCTCCATGATTTGTATAGACGGAGATTACAATCCAGCAGCTGTTAGCTTGATTAGCTGCTATTGAAAAAATGGCGGTCACAGGTTTGTGTTCATCTTGTTGATCACGGTAACGCCGCCCCCAGCCGGTGACGCAAGCGGTTCTTACTTCTAGCCCAGCAATGTTTTGGTGTTACTTAAGAACCACTTTTCCTGGCTCGGAGCTGGTGCTTTGGCTGTGGAAACACAAAGAACCGATTTGAAACTAGGCTCTGGCTCCGATTTAGCACCAGCACTGCCTTGGTGGAAAAGGGGTAAGACTGACAGAAGGAGAAATCACAACACATGAGCACCACTCATACTGAGAAACTGCGCTAAACATTCAACATGTGCTGTTTTTCTATTTATAACACATGATGCAGTTAAACACAGGGATGGGTACCAAAAACCGGTATTAAATGGGCCCGGGGCTGAATTTTGAAAGACCGTTGTATCGATAAGCTCTGACGTTATCGGTTCTGCTGTCGGTACTTTTGAAAATACACGTGACGAGAGAGAGAGAACGAGAGCGAGCACGAGAGAGAGAGAGAGAGAGAGACAAACGACAGCCGCGGACAGAACTAAACGTTCAAACATAGCCTGGTCACACTTTAGATCTCTGATAGTCTGATTTTATTTTAGATTTTGGCTTCCAAAGATTATAATAATAATATTTTATGACTAGCGCAACTTAATTCCCTTTGCAGCAGTAGCCATACGCTGCCATTTCTCCCTAAAACTCAAACGTAATGACAGAATCAGCACGATCAGAGATTGTTGTAAAATACAGTCTAGCTACTGTTGGTAAATTGTGGGACGCGTTTAATAATAAAAAGAGCGATTAAAAGCACAAAAATGTCCGCAAGAGATTGCTCCCAAGTCAGCGCGCGCTCTGAAACAGCCCGCGACGAGACGAGCAAATTACACTTCCTGTTTCGCACTCGCGTCTAAACGATCAAATGAACACAAACATCTGTGTCAAAATGACCGGCTTGGAGAGTCTCTTAAACACAACACAGTTTGTGTCTAAAATGGACGTAGTTATTATGGATATAGTCGGGAGAAAGTGTAGTGCATCTGCCTATTATCAGTCGCCTATAGATCTGCACGTCTGTCTTAAAGAGGCAGCAGTGTAAATAACCATGCTGATGAATTACTGCGAATTAAACAACCAAATGCACAGAGAAAATCACTCACAGCTCCTGAATGAATAACTTCAGCTTTAATAAGCATTAATTTAAGCTATCTATGATAAACTATGCAGTGTTATTTTACATTTGATTACTAGAATATATATATGTATATATACCGGACCGATAAGCAGTATCAATAAGAGTAGTAATACCGTTAAAACCTTAACGATACCCATCCCTAGTTAAACATCACACAACCAAGAGTGTTTTCCTGAATATCGTCACGTCTGAAAATGCCACGGATTTCATATGACAGGTCATTAGACAATTAATTAACATTAAGTCGCTTACATTTTAGATGCAATATTGACAGTTTTTGTTTGATTTCAGCAGCAAAAATAGTTCCAAACAGCAGAACCATAACGCGTCTCACAGCAACAGTTTCTGAATGATTCAGTGTTTGAATGAATCGGTCGAATCAAAGATTGTAAACGACCGCCTCATTCTTTAATGAATCAGTCATTTGAATGAATCGTTTGAATTAATGACTCGCTCATTAAGACAGTCACTTGCTGGTGGTTTAGTTTCATATTCTTTTCAACATTTCTTTTGTTCATTCAAAACTACAAATCTCAAAACATTATTTAATGTAGTTGTAATTGTTCAGTGTAAATTATTTCATTTGATTGGTGACATCCCTATAGTGTCTTATAATTTAGTGTTTAGATCAAATTTAACAATATAATATGAAACCTGAAGCATAGCCTATATTTAATAAGATTAGGGGGGAAATGCCCTTTATTAAAGGTAAAAGTATCACAAATCTGCAGATTTAAAATATGTCAAAGCTGATTGAACACTTGTGAGAATATTGCTTCAGAATAAGTTATATTTACCACACACACACACACACAAAGCTAACTTTTTTCCAGACAAGTGAATGACTGAGTAAAACATTTGGTTCTCCGGAAAATATATATCTTTTCAATATTTTTTGTGTGTTGTAAATATAATTTATTATCAAGCAATATTCTCACCAGTGTTCAATATAAAGGGCATTTCCCCTAATCTTATTAAATTTAGGCTATGCTTCAGGTTTAATTTTATACTGTTAATTTGGTCAATACATTAAATTAAAATAAGACACTATATGGCTGTTAAAATTAAATTAAATTGTCAAATTAAATAATTTACACTGAAAAACTACAACTCCATTAAATAATGTTTTGAATAGTAGTTTTGTAGTTTTGAATAGACAAATAAATGTTGGAAAATGTTTAAACATGATACTAAACCACCAGTAGGTGGCAGCAGGTGAGTCTTAACGAGTGAGTCATTGAGTCGATTCATCCAAACACTGAATCGTTCAGTAACACACACTTGTTACTCTGAGATTGTTATGGTTCTGCTGTGCATCTAAAATGTAAGTGAATGTTATAGGGCTGTACTAGAATAATCGAATATTCGTTCGGTGAGGTGGCATTCGATTTTCAGTTTTGAGATTCGAATATTCGTTTTTTTGTTTTTTTTTTCAACACGTGACTTCCGTCGTGGACTCATTCTCACTCATGCTTGAAATAATAATAAATTAAAAAAAACACCGCAACATGCTTTCAATAAAAGCATTGCGCATTTTAAAGATTTAAATTAACAAAAAGTCAGAATAAGACAAAATAAATCCCTTATATAGAATAAAACTAATTGTAATAGATATTACATTTTGTGTCATTTTAAAAACAATTCATTTATTCTTATTCAACTGTTTATAAGCATGCAGTTCATTGAAATCACTGTGTGTTACTAATTTAATTTCTGTTTTGGGATGCATTTGTTTTAAAGAAAGGTTCGTTATGAATACCTTATTAAAGTTCTTGCTCTCAACAGACTTTGTTTTGTATCACTTGTGCACTGTCCGTTTTCGGAGCATAAACCTGCCCGTGTAATGCGTACCGGAAACTGTTCTATTTAAAAGATTATTAAATGTTTATTAATATTTAAAGAATGTGTGCCACCTGATCATATTGCACCAAATGCACTCCACTGGGTCTGCCGCAACACATTTACGATGCCGAAGAGTGAAACGTGAAGTCGTGAAAGATGATACAAATGCAAACCGACACTATTATTATATATTTAGCCCCACCCACCGAAGCTTCGAATATTCGATATTGATTGCCACCTAAGCTTCGAAGCTCAAAAAATGGCATTCGAAACAGCCCTAGAATGTTAATTGGATGTTAAATGGAGCTGTCATAGGAAATCCGTGGCATTTTCAGTCGTGATGATATTCAGGAAATCACTCTTGGTTGTGTGATGTTTAACTGTATCGTGTTATACATATAAAACCATTTACACTAAATTAATGCACACTCATTATTGTGATAGTTATCTTTTGTTATTGTCGTTTTAATCAGGCTCTTGTCTGTCGGGCAAATAAAATTGTAACTTTTCCCTTTAAAAAAATCCACTTGTCCCAGACGAGTGTTAATGTCGAGCCCTGTGTGTTCATGCATGACCAAATAAAAAAGCCGTTTGAAGCGCGTTTCCTCATTTCTTGCTGTGCTTTGACAGCGTGTGGTGGCTAAAACCGGCGCTCAGTCCATCAGCCTGCTGGAGCTGTGCAGAAATAACAACAAGAAACAGGCTGCGGCCAAGTTTTACAGCTTCCTGGTGCTGAAGAAACAACAGGCCATCGAGCTGACACAGACGGAGCCCTACAGCGACATCGTGGCTACGCCCGGACCGCGCTTCCACATTGTATAGATGCCTACCCTCCATCATGTTTTTAGTAGTTGTATTTAACAGTTTTGTTTTGCTACTGTTGCTTTTGTATCTGTTTTTGTTCTTTGGGGCCAATTTAAAGGTTTTGAGTCGAACCCAATAGATCATGAAGACGTTGTACCCATATAGTAAGTGTTAACTGCTAGTACATGTTGTCAAGACCGTTGGGATCTTTCAGTTTCACTACTTGTTTTTTTTCTCTCCATTGTTCTGTTTTTATTTTCCTTTATAAGCTTTATCCCAGTAAGTTTTACATTTGTAGTAGACTTAGTTACGTGTACATTTTAACATTTTAATAATGTCACAATTGAGAGACAAAGGTTTATTTTTGGAAACCCAAGTGGATTTAATGACATAATGCTTCAATGTTTTGTATCTCTCTTTTAATGGCAATTATGATTATTAAAGGTTTCTTAAACTCCTACATACAATTGGAATTTTTATGCACTTGTGATTAAATTTTGATATTGATTGAAAATATCATGTTCTCATTTTACCTGGTTCTTTAGCATTATATTGTGTGTGTGTGTGTGTGTGTGCGCGCGCATATATATTTAGTCATGGATTTTGGTACCATTGTATAAGGGTGGGACAAGACCCACCCACTTTGACATTTAGCCATTTATTTAGCATATATAGTGAGGAAAATGAACACCCTGCTATTTTGCGAGTTCTCCCATTTGGAAATCATGGAGGGGTCTAAAATTGTCATCGTAGGTGCATGTCCACTGTGAGACGTAATAAAAAAATAATAATCCAGAAATCACCATGTATGATGTTTTAACTATTTATTTGTATGATACAGCTGCAAATAAGTATTTGAACACCTGTCTATCAGCTATAATTCTGACCCTCAAAGACCTGTTAGTCTGCCTTTAAAATGTCCACCGCCACTCCATTTATTATCCTACATTAGATGCTCCTGTTTGAGGTCATTAGCTGCATAAAGACACCTGTCCACCCCATACAATCAGTAAGAATTCAACTACTAACATGGCCAAGACCAAAGAACTGTCCAAAGACACTAGAGACACACTCATACACCTCCACAAGGCTGGAAATGGCCAAGCAGCTCTGTGAAAAAAGGTCCACTGTTGGAGCAATCATTAGAAAATGGAAGAAGCTAAACATGACTGTCAATCTCCCTCGGACTGGGGCTCCATGCCAGATCTCACCTCGTGGGGTCTCAATGATCCTAAGGTGAGAAATCAGCCCAGAGCTACACGGAGGAGCTGGCCAATGACCTGAGAAGAGCTGGGACCACCGTTTCCATGGTTACTGTTGGTAATACACTAAGACGTGATGGTTTGAGATCATGCATGGCACAGAAGGTTCCCCTGCTTAAGCCAGCACATGTCCAGACCCGTCTTAAGTTTGCCAATGACCATTTGGATGATCCAGAGGAGTCATGGGAGAAAGTCGTGGTCAGATGAGACCAAAATAGAACTTTTTGGTCATAAAGTTCCACTAAATGTGTTCGGAGGAAGCAGAATGATGAGTACCATCCCTACTGTGAGGCATGGGGGTGGCAGCATCATGCTGTGGGGGTGTTTTTCTGCACATGGGACAGGGCGACTGCACTGTATTAAGGAGAGAATGACCGGGGCCATGTATTGCGAGATTTTGGGGAACAACCTCCTTCCCTCAGTTAGAGCATTGAAGATGGGTCAAGGCTGGGTCTTCCAACATGACAATGACCCGAAGCACAGCCAGGATAACCAAGAAGTGTCTCTGTCAGAAGCATATCAAGGTTCTGGCGTGGCCCAGCCAGTCTCCAGACCTAAACCCAATAGAGAATCTTTGGAGGAGCTCAAACTCCGTGTTTCTCAGCGACAGGCCAGAAACCTGACGGATCTAGAGAAGATCTGTGTGGAGGAGTGGGCCAGAATCCCTCCTGCAGTGTGTGCAAACCTGGAAACGTTTGACCTCTGGAATTGCAAAAAAAGGCTACTGTACCAAATATTAACATTGATTTTCTCAGGTGTTCAAATACTTATTTGCAGCTGTATCATACAAATAAATAGTTACGAAATCATACGTTGTGATTTCTGCATTTTCCTTCTGCATTTTCCTAAATGGGAGAACTTGCAAAATAGCAGGGTGCTCAAATACAATTTTGCCTACAACTGTATATATATATATATATATACACATACACTCACCCTCACCTAAAGGATTATTAGGAACACCTGTTCAATTTCTCAATAATGCCATTATCTAATCAGCCAATCACATGGCAGTTCTTCAGTGCATTTAGGGGTGTGGTCCTGGTCAAGACAATCTCCTGAACTCCAAACTGAATGTCAGAATGGGAAAGAAAGGTGATTTAAGCCGTTTTGAGCGTGGCATGGTTGTTGGTGCCAGACGGGCCGGTCTGAGTATTTCACAATCTGCTCAGTTACTGGGATTTACACACACAACCATTTCTAGGGTTTACAAAGAATGGTGTGAAAAGGGAAGAGCATCCAGTATGCGGCAGTCCTGTGGGAGAAAATGCCTTGTTGATGCTCGAGGTCAGAGGAGAATGGGCCGACTGATTCAAGCTGATAGAAGAGCAACTTTGACTGAAATAACCACTCGTTACAACCGAGGTATGCAGCAAAGCATTTGTGAAGCCACAACACACACAACCTTGAGGCGGATGGGCTCCAACAGCAGAAGACCCCACCGGGTACCACTCATCTCCACTACAAATAAAAAAAAGAGGCGACAATTTGCACGAGCTCACCAAAATTGGACAATTGAAGACGGGAGAAATGTTGCCAGGTCTGATGAGTCTCGATTTCTGTTGAGACATTCAGATGGTAGAGTCAGAATTTGGCGTAAACAGAATGAGAACATGGATCCATCATGCCTTGTTCCCACTGTGCAGGCTGGTGGTGGTGGTGTAATGGTGTGGGGGATGTTTTCTTGGCACACTTTAGGCCCCTTAGTGCCAATTGGGCATCGGTTAAATGCCACGGCCTACCTGAGCATTGTTTCTGACCATGTCCATCCCTTTATGACCACCATGTACCTAGGGTTGCCACCTTCAATACAGAAAAATAAGGGACGCCTGCCGCAGCGGTGGCATGATGACCACAGTCCTGATGGTGAGCCAGGGCAGTGGTCGTATATCATAATTTAAATTATGTTTTCATAATTTGTATATATATTAAGATTGATACCAATGGCCATTATAATAGGATATCTGCTATTGAAATCAGTGTGAACAGATGCACTCAGTATAATACAGCTATGACAATGAAAAACAGACTCAGCTGCTGTAACCTAGAGGGGAGTAGGAGAAGAAATCGCTAATTAACTCGAGTAATTATATAGTGTTGTGAACAAAGATTTTGACTACAATATTTGTCATTGTTTGCAGTAACACCATCCAAACAGTGAAACCACACCTAAATAACTGTAAATGATATAATATCTACAATCATTTCTCATTTTAATAAAACACTCAACAACATTTTTATTTTTGGTAAGTTAAGTAAATATATTTATGTATTATTCCGTTTTTATAGTCTATTGTTAATTCTATAGTATTGGATGATGCAATTATTTAAATTTGTTAAGCATAACAAATAGTTGTTTATTTTATTCCTAAAAGGTCCTATTTTGATTAAATATGTATTATATATATATCTTATTAAAGTAATGCTTGTGTCTGACTGTACAACTTAACCTTAATAAACAAATCATACCATAACATCATTAATGTAGCCTACATTATTAACATTATTTCTTTATAGGCAGCATATGAAATCTAACGCTATCAATCAAAAAATTATTTTGATATAGAGTATCTGGACCTCCCTCCGCCATCGTTTCAAATGGATTCTGCCCATATAGAAAAGAAATGGCGAGGCGGGGCAGAGTCCTGCAACGGGTCGGGTACCCGCGGGTACCCGCATAAAAGTGGCTAAAACGGGTGGATTATGACATTTATAAAATTCACGGGCGGGGATGCGGGCGGATAATTAACTCTGTGCGGGCGGGTAGTAGCGCGGATGGGCGGATGAAAAATATGTGCAATATTTCTGTGGCAAAGTGAACGCGAGAGCAAGAGAGAGAGAGACCAGGGCGTGATTGTGAATGAGCGTCACCTGCGAGCCACACCGGTCTCGAGTCCTCTGAGGGAGCTCGGAAGCATATAAGGACGAGAGATCACCAGACCTGGATTTGACGTTGAGTTGTGTTTATGTTTTATTATGCGTGTGCGCATGGGAGATGTCCATGAAGGGCTACTCACGTTACTTTCGTTTTGTTTGGTTAAAGTCTTTTAAATGTTCGCTGGTTCCCGCCTCCTTCTTCCCCCATCCAACATATTGTAGGCTATTACAATTTCTATGTCCAAATTACCATTACACATACACGCAACAATGATATACCATTTGACCCATCACGTCACCACCACTGCGACATTGAAACTTTTGTTGATGCCTCTCGTAGCGCAGAAGGAGCGAGCGTTGCAGGAGTAGCAATGGATGAAGTAAAAGTAAAGCTGGTGAGTGGAGTAGCTATATGAAATTGTTGACAATGAGTCTTTAAAGGCACTTTTGCCTGTTTCATTAGCCCATTCATGACGCTGTTGATGTTGAGAGAGGTGTAGGATAAAAAAATAAAGCATTTTAATTTGAATGTTTTAGCGTGTGTGATTTATCGCGGGCACGGGTCGGGTAACGGGCCAAATATTAACGGGTCTGGGCGGGTACGGATTTAATTTTGAAATTTTCACGGGTCACGGGTCGGATCTGGTGCTAAACCTTGCGGGTACGGGCGGGGGCGGGTCTCCAAAAATGGACCCGTGCAGGACTCTGAGGCGGGGTCCCCTCCTCTTCTGACTCTGGCCGTGATTCACGGCCCGTGAACCTGAAACAAACCAACGACGGCAGCGACCCAACTAGGGGCAGAATAGGACGTGTCTTCACACAATGCGGGTGGACTTATGTAAAATACGGGACAAATCGCGTCCCGTATTGCTTTGATACGGGATGCATAATTTTTCCTGAAAATACGGGACGATTCCGTATTTCACGGGACGGATTGCGACCCTTCATGTGCCCATCCTCTGATGGCTACTTCCAGCAGGATAATGCACCATGTCACAAAGCTCCAATCATTTCAAATTGGTTTCTTGAACATGACATTGAGTTGACTGCACTAAAATGGCCGCCACAGTCCCCAGATCTCAACCCAATAGAGCATCTTTGGGATGTGGTGGAACGGGAGCTTCGTGCCCTGGATGTGCATCCCACAAATCTCCATCAACTGCAAGATGCTCTCCTATCAATATGGGCCAACATTTCTAAAGAATGCTTTCAGCAGCTTGTTGATCAATGCCACAGAGAATTAAGGCAGTTCTGAAGGAGAAAGGGTCAAACACAGTATTAGTGTGTGCTCCTAATAATCCTTTAGGTGAGTGTGTATATATATACACAACCCCAAATCAGAAAAAGTTGGGACAGTTTGGAAAACGCAAATAAAAAAAGAAAGTAGTGATTTCTAAATTTACTTTGACTTGTATTTCATTGCAGACAATATGAACACAACATATGTCATGTTTTGTCTGGCCAACTTCATGTCATTTGTAAATATGCATCCTTTCCTGTCATTCAGACCTGCAACACATTTCAAAAAAAGTTGGGACAGTAAAGCATTTACCACTTTGTAATGTTGCCATTCCTTTTCACAACACTTAAAAGACGTTTAGGGACTGAAGACACCAAGTGATGAAGTGTTTCAGGTGTAATTTTGTCCCATTCTTCCTGCAAACAAGTCTTAAGGTGGGCAACAGTACGGGGTCTTCGTTGTCGCATGTGTCTGCATCTGTCATTATAAGGTCTATATATACACATCTATACTCTATAAGTACACATCTATACTATATATATATATATATATATATATATATATATATATATATATATATATATATATATATATATATATATATATATATATATATAATGTACAGCTCTGGAAAAAAATTAAGAGACTTAACATTGAGAAATACATGTTATGTAGTCTCTTAATTTTTTTCCAGAGCGGTACATTATATATATATATATTGTATAGATGTGTACTTATAGTGTATAGATGTGTATATATAGACCTTATAATGACAGATGCACTTTTATGATGGATGATGGACAGAACCAGCATTCACTGTCGTTATGAAGCTTGGAAGAGTCAGGACATTTTTAATATAACTCTGATTGTTTTGGTCTGAAAGAAGAATGTCATACACACCTAGAATGACTAAATCATGGGATACATTTCAATTTTGGGTTAGCTATCCCTTTAACCCGCTAATTCGCGACCCTTATTTTGAAGCGTCTTCGCACAGGAAGTGGTCTCATCGTCCCGGAAGAGCCTTCGCACACGTGCTTCGGTTATTCCTCTTCTTCTGATAATGGCGAGCCGCAAAGAATCCGCCGCTTCGACGTCCGGTCAGCTGGAGTCTCCGGTCAAACAGATCCAGATCGACGGGCTGGTGAGGGATTATTGTGTGTGTGTGTGTGTGTGTGTCCGGCGGGAGGATGGTAGGGGGAGCTCTGCGTTCATCGGTTACTCGAACAGGAAGCGCGCTGGATAAAGTTAAACTGTGTTTGTGTTTGGTTTTTACTGTAAGCTTTACCATAGTTTATGAGCTGTGCTGTGGTACACACATTCACTCACTCACTCTCTAACACACACATACACACACACTCTCTTTCATACTTTCTCTCTCTCACACATACACATTCTCTCTCACATACACACTCTCTTTCATACATACATACACACTCTCTCTCACATACACACTCTCTTTCATACATACATACACACTCTCTCTCACATACACACTCTCTTTCATACATACATACACACTCTCTCTCACATACACACTCTCTTTCATACATACTCTCTCTCTCACACATACACACTCTCTCACACATACACACTCTCTCTCTCACACACAGACACACTCTCTCTCACATACACACTCTCTCTCTCACACACAGACACACTCTCTCTCACATACACACTCTCTTTCATACATACTCACTCACTCACTCACTCACTCACTCACTCACACACACACATACACTCTCTCTCACTCACTCACTCACTCGCTCACACACTCACACACTCACTCGCTCACTCGCTCACACACTCACACACTCACACACTCTCTCACTCACTCACTCACTCACACACTCACACATACACTCTCTCTCACTCACTCACTCAGTCCCAGCAGTGTGTATTTCAGAGTAAGCACCTTGTCGTAGCTTATGCTGTATATTTTGATATTGTTGTCTTTTGTAAGTGAGCACTAAAACTACTGTTCAAAAGTTTGGGGTCCGTACGATAATAAAAATTATTTTATTATAATATTTCTTTATACAAGAACATAAAATACAATTAACTTTCCCTTCACAACATATTAAGTAATAAATAAAAATAAAAAGTTTTAGCAAAATGATTCATACAAATAATAAAAAGGATATTTTTTTTCTTTTAATATAAATGTTTTTAAAACAAAATATAAATGTGTGTGTGTGTGTGTGTGTGTGTGTGTGTGTGTGTGTGTGTGTATGTATGTGTATATATAGCTAGCTCTGAAAAAAATTGAGAATCAATGTTAAGTGGTCTCTTAATTTTTTCCAACGCTGTGTGTGTATGTATATATATATATAAAATGTAAGAAATACATATATTTTTATTTTTATATTTTTAAAGAAATGCATATATTTTATTTTTTAAGAATTATATATTTTTATTTATTTAAGAAATATATCGTGATATTATTTTAATAGTTATTTTGTTTAAAACATTGTTTATATATATTTCTAAACAAAATAATTAATAATATAAAGGGATGTGTGTGAGTAGTCCTCAAAAAAGTTAATACTCAAAAAATTGCGTTTTAAATGCGTAACCAACCATTAGTCTGCTATGAGAAGGAGGGCTGAGGTAAAAACTCTGCCCTCTGTTCTATATTAATTTAATTTAATTAGTTTATTTGTCAGGGACAATGTACAAAATACATTAATCTTACAAAAAGTTGTTTTGTACCAGAATTAGCTAATGCTAGTTTCCATCTGCAGTCCCCTGGCAGGTGCACACAATATTAAAACATTACATTACTAATAACTTTCAGTAGCAATAACAAATACATGCAATATTAGGAAAACACTAATCAAAAAGCCATCACAACCTAAAATAAATACTACAGTTACGACTTTAATATTACGACTTTAACTATTACGTTATGACTTTAACATTAGTACTTTAACTATTACATTACGACTTAATATTACAACTTTAACTATTAATTTACGACCTTAATATTACTATAACTATTACTTTACGATTTTAATATTATGACTTTTACGTTACGACTTTAATATTACTATAACTATTACTTTACGACTTTAATATTACTATAACTATTACGTTACGACTTTAATATTACTATAACTATTACTTTACGACTTTAATATTACGACTTTTACGTTACGACTTTAATATTACTATAACTATTACTTTACGACTTTAATATTACGACTTTAACTATTACGTTACGACTTTAACATTAGTACTTTAACTATTACATTACGACTTAATATTACAACTTTAACTATTAATTTACGACCTTAATATTACTATAACTATTACTTTACGATTTTAATATTATGACTTTTACGTTACGACTTTAATATTACTATAACTATTACTTTACGACTTTAATATTACTATAACTATTACGTTACGACTTTAATATTACTATAACTATTACTTTACGACTTTAACTATTACGTTACGACTTTAAAATTACTATAACTATTACTTTACGACTTTAATATTATGACTTTTACGTTACGAATTTAATATTACTATAACTATTACTTTACGACTTTAATATTACGACTTTAACTATTACGTTACGACTTTAAAATTACTATAACTATTACTTTACGACTTTAATATTACGACTTTTACGTTACGACTTTAATATTACTATAACTATTACTTTACGACTTTAATATTACGACTTTTACGTTACGACTTTAATATTACTATAACTATTACTTTATGACTTTAAACGTGCAGTATGCAACTTTTGGCCACTAGGGGTCACTCATTCAAAATAATAACAACTGACGTACTTTGGTGACGTCGGGAAAGTGCGTGGGCTCATGGGAGTTGTTGTCATTATTGCCAGTCAACCAGCGAATCTGGCATCTCCAGCAGAAAACATGTTCACTGACAAGGTAATTGATTGTTATATTACATCTCTATTATTGTTAAATTTAGTTACGGCTTTTCACTTTATGTAATGTCAATCTAATGAAATAGCAGCGAGCTACCGTTACTTAACAAACTTATCAGTAACGTTAGATAATGTGCGAGACAGAATGTTGTGCGGGCGGTCGCTGTGTCAACATACCTATAAGTTGGTAGGCTATGTTGACATATTAACCGCGCATCATAATTTGAGTTACTCAAATTATAGATATGTTGACATGGCATCCGCGATTGTCGAACATTCTGTATATCAACTGTTCAATAAGGAAATACATTTCAATTTAGTTTATCATTACCAACATAAAACATAGTAAATGAGAGAACCAGCACCAGCAATACGTTGTTCATTGGAACACGCGGTGTGTCGCTCCCCACGTTCATCAATCATTCTAATAAACATTTATTTTGGAACTCAGAGATATATGAATAAGTAGATCATTATTAAATCAATATTATATGTAGGTAGTATTAACATATGATAAAAGTGACGGTCACCTTATATTAATTGACAAAGATAGTGGCATATTACCTTATGAAGCTAACGTTACTTTCTCCAGCTACATATAAAACCAATAATAGCTAGTCCATCTGCGTTTTACACGACATCATCGTGTCACCAAATATACGGATAGAAATACTTTTGAATCAGTTTTTTAAAAAATAGCTCTTTCAGTCTCCAAAAACACAGAATCCGCCTGTTTGAAAAGCCGATACAAAATGTATAACATTACGTATTCAGCTAAACGCGTCTCAATGTGGTCAAGATCGCTATGCAATATGCAAACATACAGCATGTTATGATTATATGATTATTATGTTAGCTGAATGGTTACTTAAATGACCTGTTTATTAAAACGCAAGCGAGATCAGCATCTCTCTGCAGTCCGAGCTTGTCACGAAGATTTCGCCATCTTTCAAAGGCTTCTCCAAGGTTTACACGTCTCTTGCTTCTTCTACTGTCCCAAAATCTTCTCGGGTCATTTTTTTCACCCTTACGTTTGCGCTTTGTTGAGCTGGCAAAACGTACAGGCAAAGAGTAGTCATGATCCATTATCATACAGACTTTTTTATACGGGGGTTCCCCTTATACTGTCTGTCAGTGTTCCTCTTTGAGTTTGGCGGTTCCGCCCATAGGTTCCGCCGAGTTTCGCAGGAAGCAAGACGCAAACGTGGATATGACGTGAAAGACTGGCGACATAACGGAAATAAAGACACGGTCCGTGTCTTCGAATTAAAATATTAATTTCTCTGGATTTAGAAGTTAATTGGAACTGTCGGGATAATGTAAACACACAACTTTAAAAAATATATAACATAGATATAGTGATCTTTTATATTTTTAATGCTGAAACATTACATATTGTGCCTTTAATATTACTATAACTATTACTTTACGATTTTAATATTATGACTTTTACGTTACGAATTTAATATTACTATAACTATTACTTTACGACTTTAATATTACGACTTTAACTATTACGTTACGACTTTAATATTACGACTTTTACGTTACGACTTTAATATTACTATAACTATTACTTTACGACTTTAATATTACGACTTTAACTATTACGTTACGACTTTACAATTACTATAACTATTACTTTACGACTTTAATATTACGACTTTTACGTTACGACTTTAATATTACTATAACTATTACTTTACGACTTTAATATTACTATAACTATTACTTTACGACTTTAATATTACTATAACTATTATGTTACGACTTAATGATTTTAATATTGCGACTTTTTGGAAATATTTCACAGCTCTGAAGAAAACTCACTCGCTACTTCCGGTTCACTGGGACTTTAACTTAATTTTTATATCATACCATCATTCAAAAGTTTTGTTAGTTCATCTGCTCATTAATTTGACCATAACTCCAGTAAAGCAGTGTAATATTCCTCCAGTAACTCATCAGTCCTCTATGTGAATATATAGTGAAGTGTGATTTATTCCTGTGATCAAAGCTGAATTTATCATCATTACTCCAGTCTTCAGAGTCACATGATCCTTCACTAATCACTCTCAGATGAGGATCTGATCATCAACACACATTTAGGATTATTATCAGTGTGGAAAACAGTTCATATGTTTGTGTAAACCTGGTTGTTTGTATGTTCCAGGAATCTCTGAATATAAAGCGCTTATCTCAGATAGATCGTGTGTGTGTGTGTGTGTGAGAGTGAGAGAGAGAGAGTGAGAGTGAGTGTGTGTGTGTGTGTGTGTGTGTGCTGATGTGACCGCATTATTCCCCGCTGCCAGAAGAGTGCGCTGTTGTCTTGCTCAAACTCTTCTGTCCGTGTCTGGATGTGGTTTTACTGCGGTTTAGACGTCAGGTTGACCTTGTGAGGACTCATCTCGTTCATCTCTCCGCTCAGCATTATCATCATCATCCGTCCTAAAGTAAATGTCTTTATATTATTTGACTTCCTGTGCCATTGGTTAGAAAAGCACAGATGGGATGTAATGACTATAAACATGAATGAATGAGGCATTTATTTATATGTACAACTGTACACCCAAAGCACTTTACACTCACAAAATGGCCGGACATTATTTACAGATGGTCTATAATCTGCCATGTTTTCTTATACTCCGTCAATATTGATGATGATTTTAATTTTGACTGAACTTGTGGTCATACCCGTGTCCTATTTTTATCTAAATTGTGCAGTTTTGACAGTAATATTCATATTTCGGGAACAATATTTACAGTTCTGTTATTTTTGGGTTAGGAAATCGTACTTTTAATAACAAACAAAAAATTAACTTCCCTTCACAACATGTATGATAGACACACACACTCACACTCTTACGATCTGTCTCAACATGGGGACAGGAGAGCGTCAGTCAGTGAGACTGAACGTGTGTGTGTGTGTTGCATCAATCTGTAATCCTGTTCATAAATGTTTTGTTGTAGTTTGAGTCATCAGCGGTCATTATTGCTTTAAGAGGAACAGACATGACAATACCCAGCCCTAGTAGGGGGCGGAGCTTCAGACTCTACAGAGCATTTGATTGGACGATTGGAGTGCAGTGATGTCGTCAGAATCATTGCTCCTGATTGGCGGACGTGAGTGTAGGTTTTGAGCGCTTCTATCGCACTCCCAAAAGCCGAAGTTTTGATTTGATGTGGACTTTAAAGGGTCACTTCAGCGATTAGCATATGGCTTTCTATCAGTAGAAAACCCTGGAGTACATTCGAATGATCGTGCTTCACCCCATATCCCCCTGAGACAAAAGATTTATGCATTTAACTTCTGGAAAAATTACTCCGATGACGCAAATAATAATTTCGGCTCATCTGATGATTCGAGTGAAGCACAGCGCTTCTTTTAGAAAATAATAGGGGTGGGAATCTTACCATCTCACGATTCGATTCATAATCGATTTTCGATTCTAAACGATTCGATTTTGAAAATATCAAAATTAAATCCGCACCCGCCCAAACCCGTTAATATTTACATTTATGCATTTAGCAGACGCTTTTATCCAAAGCGACTTAAAACTCAGGAAAACAGGAAGCGATCCGTCAAGAAGAGGCAACGAAACACAAAAAGTGCCCTAAATACCAAGATTTGTATGCCGAGGAGCAAAAACCAGAAAAGGGAAGAAGAAAGGAGAAATAGAGGAGGAAGAGGTTTTTTTTTATTTTTATGATAAGATTAAGTGCTCATTTGGCCCGTTACCCGACCCGGTGCCACAGCCTGTATGGGAAAATAAATAGTTAACTTAATGTTTGAAACAGCAGGTTATCAACTTAATCACAGCTCAGTTTGTCTACCGCATCAGAAGTCGACGCGTCCTCTCCAGCAGCTGAATGTGTTCACGGATGCCATAGCAACTCTCAACGGACTTATACGGTTTTATAAAAGCTATTTATTTGTTGTAAAGTGTAATAATCATCTCAGAACAAATAATGTCAGGCGCCGTTGAAGTAGTTGATAGTTTGCTTACATAGGTTTAGGGACAGTGCCATTATGCCAACATTACCTTCATAACTTCTTATGAAATAAAAAGTTTATCCCTCAGAAAAATGTACTTTCCTCTCTCGTCAACATGCGCGGTGCATTAGCGCGGCGTGTACGTCATATAAGGACACACACTTAACAGTAATCCGCTCGGGTCGTTTAGGTGGTGAAATGTTTCGTTTGATCGATTCATGAAAAGGTTTATCCACCCATCTCAAAGCTATTAACCAGCAGCCATATCACCCTGTAGCCCAAGACTGGTCTCCACTGAAGCTAAGCAGGGCTGAGTCTGGTCAGTACCTGATGGGAGACCAACTGGGAAAACCAGGAGCTGCTGGTAGAGGTGTTAGTGAGGCCAGCAGGGGGCGCTCACCCTGTGCTCTGTGTGGGTCCTAACACCCCAGTATAGTGATGGGGACACTGTTCTGACAAAGAGCATTGTCGCCTTCGGACGAGATGTTAAACCGAGGTCCTGACTCTCTGTGGTCGTTAAAAATCCCAGGATGTCCTTCGATAAAGAGTAGGGGCGTAACCCCGGCATCCTGGCCAAATTTGCCCATTGGCCTCTGTCCATCATGGCCTCCTAATAATCCCCCTCTCCTGATTGGCTTCATCACTCGGTCTCCTCTCCACCAATCAGCTGGTGTGTGGTGAGCGTTCTGGCCCAATATGGCTGCCATCGCATCATCAGGTGGTGCTGCACATTGGTGGTGGTTGAGGAGATTCGCCCCTTCTATGTAAAGCGCTTTGAGTGCCTAGAAAAGCGCTATATAAATGTAATGAATTATTAGCGCGGCGTGTACGTCATATAAGGACACACACTCAACAGTAATCCGCTCGGGTCGTTTAGATGGTGAAATGTTTAGTTTGATCGATTCATGAAAAGGTTTATCCACCCATCTCAAAACGATTACAGTTTCATTCAGTTTGGGCATTTTTATTACGACTGAGGTGTTTATATGGAGCATTTTCCTTCAGATTGGACTTTTAAACCGATTACAGTGCTCCATGTAAACACCCGACGGTAAAAAATTGCGCTACATGGCACTTTAAAAAGCGGATCGTTTATTTATAGTTCGATTACGGATATCTCACGTCATGTTCGAATGCATATTCCAATATCGAATAAAAAGTGACAGCCCTATTCCGCATTTAGAGGAGCGCGTGCAGAGGGTTGCCAGATTGCACTGACTAAGTTAAACACCATGATTAAGTATATCCTTTTAACGGGAAAGCTCTATTTGAGGGATTTAAGCTCTTCGCATCTGGCAACCACACGCATGACTGCTAGTGGAGGCTCGTTATCGACGCAAACCCCAAAGGAAAAACATGTTTTAAGGATAAAAAAACGAGCGGGCCAATATCGTGACAATTATTTGAAATCAATCGAGAGAAGCGGATATCGTTTTCATTAGGGCTGGGTATCGATTCAGATGTTCCAATTCGATTTCAATTCACAAGCTCTCAAATCGTTTCAATTCTCAATTCGATTTTGGATTCTTGATTCAACTCAAATGAATATAGATTTAATACAAATACTAAAGGTATTTATAAAAAAGAACCGTAAACATAAATGGGTAATTAAAAAGAAATGAAGAGCCACAAACCTTTTATTTTAGGTACACCTGAGTACATAACAGAACTTATCTCTATATTTCAAATCCATACAATTGGTAAATACAAATTTGATGCAACTTTATTCTAAAAAAATTATCTGGGAAGTATTTTATGAATGTTTTGATATATTTATTTTAAAACATAAAATGGATATTGGATGATTTAAAAAAAAAACAATTTTCAGTTCACGACGAGCTTTTCTTGCGATTTTGCCGCTCGTCATGTGTGCATTTACTTTACATGCATGAAAAACGTATTCATTTTTTCCCGTTTTTTACAGTCTATGGTTAATTCCTGGACATGGGTAGTTGCTGTGGTAAGGGAAAACAATACCTCAACGTGCTGACTTAAGTTGACTGTGGACTAACTATTATTAGAGGAAATCTGTTTGTAATATGAGCTATTAGGGTTTGAATTATTGATCCTGCGCTGTATATGGACTATAATTTGAATATGTCTATAATGGCTAACGTACGTGCTTAAGTGACTGCTCAAGTTTGATCCTAATGCAAGGCAAGGATTCGCGTGTATGATCCTTTTTGTAGCGGTTGTGTGCTCGGCTGTGTGTGTGTGTGTGTGTGTGTGTGCTCGGCTGTGTGTGTGTGTGTGTGTGTGTGTGTGTGTGTGCTCGGCTGTGTGTTGTGTTGTCACATCAAATGGTTCCGCAGATTTTTAGTATTACTCCAGCATTTTACCTCAGCATTATAAAAGGCGACAACGCACCGGAAGCTGCCATTTAAACACTGAATGGATAAATGATGTGCGCCTCTCGCTCCTTCGTAAGATCACTCAAGGCAAATGGGTGACATCTAGTGGAGAAGACTAGTAAATAGATTTACGTTAAGCTTATGTTCAATGTTAGCGGAAATAAATATTTAAAAAAATCGATTCATGGCCTTTGAGAATCGATTCTGAATCGACCAGATTTTAAAAACCGATTAATCGAAAAATCTTTTTTTTTTGCCCAGCCCTAGTTATCATATACGATTAATCATGCAGCCCCCCCCCTAAAATAGGCCTAACAACCTCCCTGGATCCCTAGTTTCCAGCCGTCAATCAAAAATTGATTTGAGGAAGCAGGTGTGTGACTTCCCTCCTGAATGATTTAGGGGAACGGGCTTTTCTTCCAGTGCGACGCCTCGACTCGAAATGATCAGATTGGCAGGGCTCCGCTCGGAGAATATTGACTTTACCTCATCTCTTTTTCCGTCTGACCTTAAAGCCTGTTACAAACCAAAGAAGCAACAATAAGCTCTGGGAAAACAACTTGTAGAGCCTGTGGCTCATGTGAAAATGAGCTGCGGACGCCCACCATATGTCTGACCACCATCTGTGTGGAGTTTTTAAAGGCTGTAACTTTGTTCACCGGGAGTCCATCCATAATTAATTCCACACGCCACTGTGAAATGCTTCATATATCTTTACAGCTGGGATGTGGTGAGCTCTGTCAGGTCATTTGGGCTTGACATGTTACTTGCACCAGGAGAATTGTGTGTAATATCGCCTCCAGCTCAGTGTTTTATGAATGTTGTGGTACATGATGGCAGATTTGTTCCATGCGGCTTCAGGCTACAGCAATGGGAATCGTAAGGGATGTTTGATTTGCGATTCCTTCGTGCGAGAAATAATTGATCTACTCTGTATTGCACCTCGTTACAAGGCTCTGTGGAGTACTCGACTCTGATTGGTCAATCCCAGTGTTCAATCCAAAAACCTGCGGGTTTTAAGAAGCTCTTATAAAAGTTTTAATTTGACTTCTGACAATTTAAGGCTTTAATCGTCTTAAATTGGTGGCATTACATTTATGGGTTTTCACGATGTGTAAAACGGGGACAAAAGCTTTTCATAAAAATGGGATTTACTGTATAATTCGGAATGACAAATTGGTCAACTTTCGGATGAAGGCATCAGAAGTCGGTCAGGGCAAGTGGATTTAAAAAAAAGATTTTTAAAGCCTTGATTAAAATGTCAATAACAAAAATAACTAAGGAATCACAAATACGCAAATAAGAGCTCAGGACTCTGTGCAGGCCAGTCCAGTTCCTCCACACCAAACTCCTCATCCATGTCTTTATGGAGCGACGCTTTGTGCACTGGAGCGCAGTCATGCTGGGACAGGAAGGGGCCGTCCACAAACTGATCCCACAAAGTCAGGAGCATGAAATTGTCCAAAATGTCTTGGTGAAGCATTAAGAGTTCCTTTCACGGGAACTAAGAGGCCAAGCCCAATCCCTAACAAAACAAAAACACACCCCCCCCCCCTCTACCAAACTTCACACTTGGCACAATGCAGTCAGTCAAGTCTCATTCTCCTGGCGACCGCCAAACCCAGACTCATCCATGGGATTGTCCGACTGAAGCGTGATTGGTCGCTCAGAGAACACGTCTCACTGCTCTAGAGTCCAGTGGCGGCTGCTTTACTCCACTGCATCCCACGCTTTGCATTGCTCTTGGTGATGTAAGGCTTGGATGAGCTGCTCGGCCATGGAAACCCATTCCATGAAGCTCTCTCCGCTGTTCTTGAGCTCATCTGAAGGCCACAGAAGTCTGGAGGTCTGGAGCTGTTGACTCTGCAGAAAGTTGGAGACTTCTCCGCACTGTGACCCCAGCATGCGCTGACCCCGCTCTGTGATTTCACTTCGTGGCTGAGCTGCTGTTGTTCCCAATGGCTTCCTCTTTGTTATAATCCCACTAACAGTTGAGCGTGGAATATTTAGTAGTGAGGAAATGTCAGGAATGGACTTATTGCACAGGTGTCAGCCTATCACGGCCCCACGCTTGAGTTCACTGAGCTCCTGAGAGCGACCCATTCTTTCACTAATGTGTGTAGAAGCGTCTGCAGGCCGAGAGCTGGAGTTATACACGGATTGAACACCTGAACTCAGGGATTTGGAGGGGCGGCCCAATACTTTTGGCAATATAGTGTATAATCTCTTCAATTTATTTCTTAAAAAGGTCTTAATTTACTTTCATAACACCTGCAAAACCCTGGGAACCGACTGGCATAAAATCATTTGCAGATCCCAATGGGAGTGATTTCAGGTGGGATTGGCCGGTCTTATCTGCTGAAGCGACAATAAATGACATCCTTCTCGTCTTGGCTCTAAATGCTTCCCTACCTCGGTTCTCCGTATGAAACTACAGATGTACTGATGCACCCATCTGATAATGCTGATGTGAAAATTGTGTCCCTTCTGAGAAACGCATCCCATCATGCCTCAGGCCTCTCTCAATGGGATCGAAGATATGTTCTTGAAAAGCCTCAGTTCGATTGGTATTCAGAGAGGCTGTACAGACGGCATAATTAGACACTGAGTGTATTTGTTCTTCCATTAACCCCAGGTCTTTCTCCATGGTTTCTGCTCTGAGTGTTTGCGATGGCGCAATCTCACGTTCAGCCCTCCATCTTTAGGCAGATTGATATTTTCCGGGAAGTTGAAGCTTGCACACATAAATATCTGTTTCCCACACATAAGCACTATTCGCCTGGGATTAGTATTATCTGGACCTCTGTGATTTAGACATTACTCCACATCTGAGTTTTGCACGGATAAGCAAAGCCTGTGATTCAGGGCTGGGATAAACTATTATTTTTTAAACGATTAATCTAGCGATTATTTTTCCGATGCATCGATTAATCTAACGATTAATTTTTCCTGTCCGATTCGGTTATGATTCGATTACCGATTATCTCCCCATTAATTGCCTAATAGCAATTTATACATGTTGATTTAATTATCTGAATGAAAAAACGAATTCCTTAACATTGCAATATATGTTTATTGCTCTTAAAATTCCAAAGTAAAAGACTATACAAGAACAATGCATTCAATAAAACCTTGAAAACATAAAGTAGGCCACACACACACACACACACACACACACACACACAAATAAATAAGTATTAACCTACAACAAAGAAACATATTATACGATTTTTCTATGTATGCAACTCAGCCTATAGGCTATGGCCATCGATTAAATATCAACAAGTTGGTTAATCAAATCCGGGGACACACTGCAAGCGTGAGCGTCTCGGCTGCGTGGCGTGTCCGTTTTTGTTTCGGCTCCCATGTTAACAGGTTCTGCACACTGCCTGTGACGCGCGGAAAACACGTGCATGCTAGAAATAGAAGAGCGCCTATTTTTCACGTGTGTTGGGAGCGTCTCCAGGCAAAATAGAATAGGAAAAGATGTTTATATATCATTTTGACACGAATACATATTATTAAATGACATTTTCATGTTTCAAAGTCTGTAGGTTTACATAAATGCAGATATAGGCCTAATTGTAATAATAAAAAACGTCAATGATCGATTTTGAAATATTGCAACTGTCAATACAGAACGAAATATTCTGTAGCCTATTTTGCCGTCAATACCAGATATGTGGCTACTGCCGACGTTGTCTTTGCTGTATCAGTAGGCTATTTCTGTTTAACATTAGGAATAGGGCTTCCCTCCGCATCAATAGCAGCAGCAGCGCCGCGTCAGACACGCTTCTAGTGTGCAAAGGCAGAGAAAACGCCACGCAGCCCCGTGGCTGACCCGCAACAGAAACGCCACGCGCATCCGCGGCATGACAGTGAAAACAGTTACATGTAGAGTGCATTACGGGCGCCAATACTCGTTTAAAACCGGAATAGTCCTGGGATGAAACTGCTCACTTAGAGGATGGATACCCTCGGTCACATCAGCGCGATTAGACAGTGAACATTTTAAATTTAAAACAGCTTATTATGTAGGTAACGTAGCCAATGTGTCCGATGCTTTCACTTGATGCAAACGTTTGTTTTTGTGATTAAAATACATCAAATATTACCAAAACATCTGTCTTCCTGTGTGCAGAAATTTGTTTATGTAGCCGTGACAACAAAACGCGTGCGCACATGCCTGTGATGCTCCGTGCGCACCGCGCGCCAACCCCATAGACTGGCCAACCCGCAAGCCTTGCACTTCTGAAAGTCTGAGGAGCCACTCGTGTTGCTACCATAGATATACATAATAAATAATATACTTAATTACATAATATACTTTATTATGTACATCTATGGTTGCTACTACTCTCCGGCGCCGCCATCTTTATTTTGAGTCTGACGAATCGACGCGCATATTTTGCGTCGACGTATTTTTTGCGTCGACGTCATCGATGACGTCGACACGTTGTCCCAGCCCTACTGTGATTTTACTGGAATTTACTGACTTCTCCCGGATATGATGTCAAGACTTCATTATAGATATATAGCTGTATGAAATCATAAACAGGCTTCAATATTGTTTTGATAGTTTTATAGTAAAAATAATTTTGTTACGTTAGAGAACAGACGCTACAATTAAAAACTAAACTGCAGCAGGAGTCAGATTTCATTCATCACGAGTGAGGAGCTGACGATATACGGCGGATGATTCAGTTTCAGAGCTAAATGTAAAAGCGCCCGTTTAAGCGAGCTTGTCGTTGTCCTGTTCTGTTTTTCATTAAGAATAGTATTGATGTTAATATTAAACACACCATTCAATCAGTTTGCTCCCAAATTCAACACCGGCCGCCACATATTGCTTCGTCATTTTTTTAACGTTATTTAAAAGACGCTGTAACAACTACGAGCTTATGAGTTTAATGTCTCGGGGAATAATTAACTCAAAAGGGATTTAATATTCAATATTCATGTCATTCATGAATATAATTTGCCAGTTGTTCATTACGTATTAAAATTTTCCGATAGGGAAAATTGTTTAATTAAATACAAGTAACCCTTTATGAAATTTCTTGAAATTATCCTACTAAGTTTGTCCTGCAAATTAGTTATAGACTTTTCAAATCAATTCTCAATAATGGATTACTGCTTTACGAGCGCATAAGAAACATTAACTTTACTGATCAGGATAAGTTCAATATTTCAAATGGTCATACAGTTTACTTTACTAACATAGTAGCATAAGCAGTTAGGTAACGTTTAGATCGCAAGTTTCATTGACTTTGTGTATGTGGCAGAATAACAGACTCAACTCATTAAATGTCTTCTGGAGGTTTAATAAACACAGACTAAAAATAACACTACAATTCACACAGAAAGTACATACTAAATAGGCATCAAGATAGTAGAAATATAGATATTAACGAAAGAATACATAAAAGAGAATAATGAATAGACTGAAGTTAGAGAGAGATAAAAGAGAGAGAGAGAGACAAAGAGAGAGAGAGAGAGAGAGACAAAGAGAGTGGGGGAGGGTAAGAAACAACTTTCCTTCAGTTCCCCAAATACGACCTTCACGGAGTTAATTTATCCCAACGGGAGAATAACACACCCTCTTTACAGCAGTAAGAATAAGAATACTTGCATTCTTTTTGGTTTCGTTTTGGCTTCTCGCTTGTGTGCGTATGTGTCTCTGCGTGTCTCTGCGTGTCCGGCGGTCCTTTCCGAGGTTGGGAGGGAAGCGGCTGTTTGCTTTAGCGATGCTTCGTGTTCTTGAAGATCGGATTGTAGAAGAGAAGATTTTTGGAAGGGCTGAGGCCTGCTTGGAGGGCCTGCATTGGTGGCATGGCTTAAGTGCCAGCCCCCCCACCGTGGGTGTTGGCTCCCACAGTAAGAGCAAGAGGAGAAGTGAAGAGAGCGGAGTAAGAGAACAGGGTAAGAGGGAAGAGCCTGTCTTCACTGGTCTTTTTAAGGTCTGGAAATAGTCCCACCCTCCAGGGTTAGACTTAACCAATGAGAGTGTTGGGATTTCCCGGCGGGAAATTCCTCAGCAGAATTTATAGCTCTTTGTTTAAAAGTTGGACTCAGTGGGTCTCTGAGTTCTTCATACTATAATTAATGCAACAAACACACATTGCATTTTCTGAATAAGTGATATACATGGAAGTGTAAGTCGTGAAGTGAGCATTAATTTGATAGGAGACATGACATATATGAGGTTATCTGAACTAGTACTTTGTTAAGACAAAGACAAAAAGATGCAAAATACCATACAGAAGAAACATTTTACAAAACAGTTATGTGTTTACATATAATGTCCTGGGGTGCATGTTCATCTATAGATGGTTTGTCTATAATTTGAGGCAAAAGCTCTGTGTCTTAAGCTCTTTGTGTCTGAAACTTCATGTGGCCAAATTCCTTTCGGGTCGTAAAACACCTTATCAGATGGTTTCCAGGGTGACTGAAGAATCTCCCTCTGTTGTGTTGGGGGAAGGTCTGTCCATCAGCACAACTTTCAAAACATATTTGTTAAATGTAACTGGCGATTGTGTGTTTGATTCGCCTGAGTCGCTACAACGCACTGCATTTCCTTATCCTAAGCTGATACTGAAGTAATGTAAACTGCAGTTCCTCGACTGGCCACTAGAGCTAGAGCTAGAATCTCATTGAGCCTCATGTTAAAATGCACAACTTTACAGCAGAATAAAACATGTTTACAGTCTGGGACATTGTGGTTTTGTTCTATACGGCTAACTTTGACCTTCATGACGACTGTGAGGGGGTGAATTTATTTATAACTCATTCGTTTACGTTATATAAAGCTTTAAAGTTCTGCATAATTAAGGGTTACTTTGAGTGACAGGTGGAAAGCCAATTATCTGCCGTCTATAGTCATTGTCTCCTAAGCTCCGCCCACATCCCGCCTTTTTGCCCATTTTCAGTTATCTTGGCGTGACTTGTGATGACTCGCTCACAAGATGGCGACGCCCAGCTCGTCTCTACTTTACGCTTCAGAACGGCTCATCAGAATCCTATGGGTGACGTCACGGACACTACAGCCATATTTTTTACAGTCTATGGTTTCTTTAGCGCTCGCTCGCACACTCGCTCACACACTCGCTCACTCGCACTCACTCGCTCGCACACTCGCTCACACACTCGCTCACTCGCGCTCACTCGCTCACACACTCGCTCACTCGCGCTCACTCACTCGCACACTCGCTCACACACTCGCTCACTCGCTCGCACACTCGCTCACACACTCGCTCACTCGCGCTCACTCACTCGCACACTCGCTCACTCGCTCACTCGCGCTCACTCGCTCGCACACTCGCTCACACACTCGCTCACACACTCGCTCACTCGCGCTCACTCGCTCGCACACTCGCTCACACACTCGCTCACTCGCTCGCACACTCGCTCACTCACTCGCTCACTCACTCGCACACTCGCTCGCACACTCGCTCACACACTCGCTCACTCGCGCTCACTCACTCGCACACTCGCTCGCTCGCACACTCGCTCGCTCGCACACTCGCTCGCTCGCACACTCGCTTGCTCGCACACTCGCTCGCACACTCGCTCGCTCACTCGCTCACTCGCGGTCACTCACTCGCGCTCACTCACTCGCGCTCACTCGCTCATGATCACGGCACTCAATAGTTCAAACCAGCGCTGTATCAATCAATACATGTGAACAGACAACTATACTGGTATTTGCAGCAATATTTGGTAAACAGCACAGCATAGTGTGCATTGATTATTACATCAACTGGATTTACAGTGTCATTTTATTATGGAGAGTGATGGAAATGAACATTGTAATGCTCTTCTTATATTTAGCCTTGAGATATTCCCTACTATCATAGTCAAATGTAACCGTACACCTTAACTATTTTGCAATTAAATAAATGTTATGAAATAAACTATATTTAAGCTTTTGAATATTTTGAGAACTTTTAGTACTAAATACTATTTGTGCTATAATTATGGTCCATTAATGACCCCTTAAAGTATTTTTCTTCTATTATTTATATTACCATTAGTGTATTAATTAAGGTTAAAATATGCAAAGAGGCAAATTAGTCATTTTTTTTGTGGCTGGAAAAATAATACTTTTCATTTGTAAAGCCCTTACCCACAGAGTGCCTGTATGGCTCTTTAATAAATAAGTCAAGTTGCTTGAAGTATTGCAGATCATAACTGCTTACTTATTTGTAGGGTTTGCATTTGAAGACATGTTAGGCATGATCAAATACTAGATTTCTTAATATGTGATTACGCGAGATGGCGGCTTGAAGGGCGGTGGTGTGTAGTTAAAGGGGGGGTGAAACACTCAGTTTCAGTCAGTGTCATGTCAATCTTGAGTACCTATAGAGTAGTATTGCATCCTGCATATCTCCGAAAAGTCTTTATTTTTTTTATAATTATATAAGAAAGATGCGCTGTTCCGAGTCTTTCCGGAAAAAGCCGAGCGGGTGGGGGCGTGTCGTGTGAGCGGAGCTAAATAATGACGTGTGCGCGCCGCTGTTATTGTGTTGAGTCGAGTGCGTAGTAAAGCTGTCTCATCCCTAACAGCGGAAAAAAACTTTATTCAAAATAAAAATATGGCTTTTAATCAGATACAGCCATACATCTATGATCCGGAATCAGACCCAGAGGCTGCAGTTGAACAGGAGCAGCAGCAAAAACGACTAGAGCAGGACGTCTCTATGTGCTACAAGTTATACACTAACTATATAATATGCTTAGCGGCTTGTGTTATTTACATATTTATACTTGAATTATATCGTCGTATTTTTGTCTTTGAAGGTGTACATGTGGGAAGTGCACGTGTGTGTTTGTGTGTTTACGCGTGGTTTATGTAGACAGTAAGCGGACCGGTTTTGCACAGCAGGATTAGTTAGTGTTTACATAGAAAGACACGGAATAGTAGCGCATTTGAATGAAGGAGCGCGCTTATTTAGTTCAACATATTTCCCCACTCTTTGTGTATTGTTGTTTGGAGTGCTTTTACAATACACAAACATAAAGTTACACATATAGTGGCCAGCTAAACAAATGTACACGCACTACACATCGCATGCTCCATTGATCAATTAACTATACGTGATCATGTTTGGGCTACTTGATGAGCATAGGCAAAAACACAGACATTTGAAGCAGTCTCACTCACCCTTCTAACGTTGGGACTGCTCCATATGAAACAGTCGGCACCGAAATGCAGCGAACAGATATAAACATTCGCGCAACTCAGTTGCTGATCCGGAAAAGCAAATTACATCCACTGTTGCCTTAACGCGGGGTTTTTGGAGAATCTGTGCAGGACTGTCTTGGTCTGGCACTTTTTGATGTCATTGTTAATTGTGCACATTACCTGTGCAGCGCATCCTACGAGCCAGCGCTTTGATGGGCGTAGCCTGTTGCTTTCGCTGTCTCCCTCTCTCTGTCTCTCTCTCTCTCTCTCTCTCTCTCTCTCACGCTCTTCCGGTAGAATTGTCCGTAAGGCCCATACAAGGAAATTCCGCCCCCGTTAACGTCAAAGGGGACGCATGATCTCAAAAAACTTGCCGAAACTTATGACTAACCGGAAGTAGTATTTTTGACAAAGAAATACTCCCATCAAACGTCCACCTTAACTTTTGAAACTTTGTCTATGTTTAGTATGGGATTCCAAGTCTTTAACAGTGTAAAAAGATCAGTATGCATAAAACAGCATTTCACCCCCCCTTTAAGCGGTAGTGTCGTTTTGTTCAATTCCTTAACATCGCACCCCAAATCTCAATTTTCACTCGCTCATGTCTTTCACTTTTCATTATGAGCATAAATAATGACTTTATGAAAATGTGATCACGCATTGCTTTCGAGTCTGTGGGAAACACTGAAAGTCCTCCTGAGACGAATGTAATAAGTAAGAGTGTGAGTGTAAGCCTGGCATTAACGGCAGTCTCCGGAGAGCCGACCGCGAGTGTCCGCCGAGATGCAGCGCTGTTTTGCTTGCGCACAAAATGAGAGAATCTGTCTGAATATTGCTGTATTTTATAGAAAGATGTCTGATTGGGGTCAGGAGATTCAGAGCTTTCTCAAAGCATGGCTTATTTGTGTCATGCATAGGTTAATATCAACTTTTCTTGCTTGCATAACATGCCGTCTTTCAGACTAATGGAAAGAAGACAACTTTTAAGTGTTACTTCGCATCTGTGGCTTTTAATTGCAAAGCAAGGCCGTTTTCTCAAGATGAGTTTTGAGTCTGAAATCAGCAGCTCTTCAGGTTTCCCCCTGTCTATATTCTAAAGGTTTGTTCATTTGTCATTCAGAACATTTTATTCCTAAAACACACTATTTTTTTCAGCTGTTGACAGTATTTTCTGATTTAAATGATAAACAGAAATTCCAAATCCCCTCTGTAGAAACCTTTAATATGAAGGGATGCATTGATATATCACACAATAAAAATATATATAATTATATCGGCCGATTGAATATTATATTCACTATCGGTGACGGGGCTGTGGTTAGAGATCGACTGATATTGGGTTTTTTATTACCGATTATTTGCATGATTATGTCCCATATATATATATATATATATATATATATATATATATATATATATATATATATATATATATATATATATATATATATATATATATATATATATATATATATATATATATATATATATATATATATATATATATATATATATATATATAATTATTTCTGTTTTTGACCATTATATCAACAGTAGTGGACTGAATAAACTTTTTTTTCATTCAACATCGATTTTCACTCACACACACCTAGATAGATAGATAGATAGATAGATAGATAGATAGATAGAGCGCTGTCACTAAAGTGTTTTTATAACTACTGCTGTTGGATCTTTTTATTAACAACAGGCTAAATAAATTCAAAAAAGTCTAATATTTTCAAATGAGAACGTAAATTAATGACAGGTGAGTCTCAACTCATAAATATAAGCTTTTGTTTTAAACTACACTTCTAAAAGACGAGAGACTCAGGAAGAGGTTTTGTGTGTGTGTGTGTCCCTTTATATGCAAATGAGCTGCTGCTCCTTAGTCCCCACCCCCTTTCCAGAAGAGGGCGGAGCCTCTACATGAGCTTCAGATACAACATCAACAACAAAACAGGCCAATCTCACTCAGACAAATGTCATAGAGGAGCCGTTGTGGATCAGCTGTATGTGTGTGTGTGTGTGTGTGTGTGTGTGTGTGTGTGTGTGTGTGTGTGTGTGTGTGTGTGTGTGCGCGTAATATATTTTTTAGTGGTTCTGTTGCCGTCTGAGACTTGTGTGTTCGCTGGTTCATTGCATCACAGGACTAGGTGCAATTCACAATTTCAACACTAGATGCCACTAAAACTTACACACTGCACCTTTAAAGCATTAACCTTATTCTGCTACACCCGATGATCAAAATAATGCAAAATTGCGTAACATGACTTGGCGTTGAGGAAGCGTACATGCCTAGTTAAATGCTAACCAGGTGTGTGTGTGTGTGTGTGTGTGTGTGTGTGTTACATTTCGCTGATCTTTCTGCAGTAAATGTATATAAATGTAATTTCTGCTCCGGCACCGGCGACACACAGACATTTTGTGGGAGAAATCTGAAACATGGAGTGGACCACAGTGTGCCGCGGAGCTAACAGAGACTTCCACCATCAGCTCTGTTTTCTGTTCACCATCAGCTCTGTTTTCTGTTCACCATCAGCTCTGTTTTCTGTTCACCATCAGCTCCTTTTCTGTTCACCATCAGCTCTGTTTCCGTTCACCATCAGCTCTGTTTTCTGTCCACCATCAGCTCTGTTTCTGTTCACCATCAGCTCTGTTTCTGTTCACCATCAGCTCTGTTTCTGTTCACCATCAGCTCTGTTTCTGTTCACCATCAGCTCTGTTTCTGTTCACCATCAGCTCTGTTTCTGTTCACCATCAGCTCTGTTTCCGTTCACCATCAGCTCTGTTTCTGTCCACCATCAGCTCTGTTTTCTGTTCACCATCAGCTCTGTTTTCTGTTCACCATCAGCTCCTTTTCTGTTCACCATCAGCTCTGTTTCCGTTCACCATCAGCTCTGTTTTCTGTCCACCATCAGCTCTGTTTCTGTTCACCATCAGCTCTGTTTCTGTTCACCATCAGCTCTGTTTCCGTTCACCATCAGCTCTGTTTTCTGTTCACCATCAGCTCTGTTTTCTGTTCACCATCAGCTCTGTTTTCTGTTCACCATCAGCTCTGTTTTCTGTTCACCATCAGCTCTGTTTCTGTTCACCATCAGCTCTGTTTCTGTTCACCATCAGCTCTGTTTCTGTTCACCATCAGCTCTGTTTCTGTTCACCATCAGCTCTGTTTCTGTTCACCATCAGCTCTGTTTCTGTTCACCATCAGCTCTGTTTCTGTTCACCATCAGCTCTGTTTCTGTCCACCATCAGCTCTGTTTCTGTTCACCATCAGCTCTGTTTCTGTTCACCATCAGCTCTGTTTCTGTTCACCATCAGCTCTGTTTCTGTTCACCATCAGCTCTGTTTCTGTTCACCATCAGCTCTGTTTCTGTTCACCATCAGCTCTGTTTTCTGTTCACCATCAGCTCTGTTTCTGTTCACCATCAGCTCTGTTTCTGTTCACCATCAGCTCTGTTTCTGTTCACCATCAGCTCTGTTTCTGTTCACCATCAGCTCTGTTTCCGTTCACCATCAGCTCTGTTTCTGTCCACCATCAGCTCTGTTTTCTGTTCACCATCAGCTCTGTTTTCTGTTCACCATCAGCTCCTTTTCTGTTCACCATCAGCTCTGTTTCCGTTCACCATCAGCTCTGTTTTCTGTCCACCATCAGCTCTGTTTCTGTTCACCATCAGCTCTGTTTCTGTTCACCATCAGCTCTGTTTCTGTTCACCATCAGCTCTGTTTTCTGTTCACCATCAGCTCTGTTTTCTGTTCACCATCAGCTCCTTTTCTGTTCACCATCAGCTCTGTTTCCGTTCACCATCAGCTCTGTTTTCTGTCCACCATCAGCTCTGTTTCTGTTCACCATCAGCTCTGTTTCTGTTCACCATCAGCTCTGTTTCTGTTCACCATCAGCTCTGTTTCTGTTCACCATCAGCTCTGTTTCTGTTCACCATCAGCTCTGTTTCTGTTCACCATCAGCTCTGTTTCTGTTCACCATCAGCTCTGTTTCTGTCCACCATCAGCTCTGTTTCTGTTCACCATCAGCTCTGTTTCTGTTCACCATCAGCTCTGTTTCTGTTCACCATCAGCTCTGTTTCTGTTCACCATCAGCTCTGTTTCTGTTCACCATCAGCTCTGTTTCTGTTCACCATCAGCTCTGTTTCTGTCCACCATCAGCTCTGCTTCTGTTCACCATCAGCTCTGTTTCTGTCCACCATCAGCTCTGTTTCTGTTCACCATCAGCTCTGTTTCTGTTCACCATCAGCTCTGTTTCTGTTCACCATCAGCTCTGTTTCTGTCCACCATCAGCTCTGTTTCTGTTCACCATCAGCTCTGTTTCTGTTCACCATCAGCTCTGTTTCTGTCCACCATCAGCTCTGTTTCTGTTCACCATCAGCTCTGTTTCTGTTCTGTTTTCTGTGTTGGTTGACTGTTTGTAGTATTCTATATTTTTACTTGTTATTCATTTTTTGTTGTTATCCCCCCCCCCCCCCCCCCGTTGCACTTTGAGATTCTTCGGAATGAAAAGTGCATTATAAATAAAATCTATTATTATTATTATTATTTCAAATGCCTCTAGGGGAGAGAACCTGTATGAAATATTATTCGATTTGCTTCGCCAGGCCCAAACCTGGTTTGGCAAGAGCTTTTCCCTGGCGTCTGCTGACTGTGTGTGTGTATGAGTGGGCATGTTTTCATGAAAAATGAGGACACAAATGTGTATAATGCCATGGGTATGACACAGGTATTACAGCAGAGGGTGAAATATGAGGACATTACCCATGGCCCCACTTTACAAAAGGCTTATAAATCACACAGGAGGAGTTTTTATGAGAAAGTAAAAATGCAGAATGTTTCCTGTGATGGGTAGGTTTAGGGGCAGTGTGTGTGTGTGTGTGTGTGTGTGTGTGTGTGTGTGTGTGTCTGTGTGATGGGTAGGTTTAGGGTGTGTGTGATTGGTAGGTTTAGGGGCAGTGTGTGATTGGTAGGTTTAGGGGCAGTGTGTGATTGGTAGGTTTAGGGGCAGTGTGTGTGATGGGTAGGTTTAGGGTGTGTGTGTGTGTGTGTGTGATGGGTAGGTTTAGGGTGTGTGTGATTGGTAGGTTTAGGGGTTGTGTGTGTGTGATGGGTAGGTTTAGGGTGTGTGTGATTGGTAGGTTTAGGGGCAGTGTGTGTGTGATGGGTAGGTTTAGGGTGTGTGTGTGTGTGTGTGTGTGTGTGTGTGTGTGTGTGATGGGTAGGTTTAGGGTGTGTGTGATTGGTAGGTTTAGGGGTTGTGTGTGTGTGATGGGTAGGTTTAGGGTGTGTGTGATTGGTAGGTTTAGGGGCAGTGTGTGTGTGATGGGTAGGTTTAGGGTGTGTGTGTGTGTGTGTGTGTGTGTGATGGGTAGGTTTAGGGTGTGTGTGTGTGTGTGTGTGATGGGTAGGTTTAGGGTGTGTGTGTGTGTGTGTGTGATTGGTAGGTTTAGGGGTTGTGTGTGTGTGATGGGTAGGTTTAGGGGCAGTGTGTGTGTGATGGGTAGGTTTAGGGGCAGTGTGTGTGTGATGGGTAGGTTTAGGGGTAGCGGCAGTGTAGGGGGGATAGAAAATACGGTTTGCACGGTATAAAACTGTTGTGCCAATGAAATGTCCTCACATTTCACAAAAATAAACGTGTATGTGTGTGTGTGTGTGTGTGCAGGTGGTGCTGAAGATCATTAAGCACTATCAGGAGGAGGGCCAGGGCAGTGAGGTGGTGCAGGGCGTTCTGCTGGGCTTGGTGGTGGAGGACCGGCTGGAGATCACCAACTGCTTCCCCTTCCCTCAGCACACTGAAGAGGATGTGGAGTTTGATGAAGGTGAGGCTCGGTGCTCCAGACTTGGGGCTGCATGTTTAATCGCGATAACAATATCTGCTTCTCTCGATTCAAAGTAGTCCATATGAGACATCAGTGGGTTAACTAGAGTCTCTTGAAGCATCCAAAATACATTTGGGTCCAAAATAACAAAAACTACGACTTTATTCAGCATTGGCTTCTCTTCCGCGTGTGTGTTCAATCCTCAAATAAAGATTCAAACGGTTATGAGTCAGCGAATCGATTCATGATTCGGATCACGTGTCAAACTGCTGAAATCACGAGACATTGGCGATGCGAATCACTGATCGATTCACTGATTCATAACCGTTTGAATCTTTATTTGAGGATTAAACACAAACCCAGAAGAGAAGCCAATGCTGAATAAAGTCGTAGTTTTTGTTATTTTTGGACCCAAATGTATTTTGGATGCTTCAAGAGACTCTAATTAACCCACTGATGTCTCATATGGACTACTGTGATGATGTTTTTATTCCCTTTCTGGACATGGACAGTATAGTGTGCATACACTTGCATACGCTCTCGGACTAAATATAAAATATCTTAAACTGTGTGTGAAGATGAACGGAGGTCTTATGGGTGTGGAGCGAGATTAGGGAGAGGAGTTCATGAGAGACATTTCAGTTTTGGCTGAACTAACCCTTTAAGAGAATCGACAGCTGCGCTAAGATTCAAATTGCTTGATTAAAAAAAATGTATTTTATTTTATCTAATTGTGCATTTACGGCTATCATACCATCGTTATCCTGCAATTATTCCCAGCTGGACTGGCTGTTCTCTCCATCCGCAGTGCTGCTTCGTTCTGTCCATCCGTGGCAGGAAGCGTTTATTAGTTTCTGGCCTGGTCCAGGTTGTGTAATTATCTCCCAGACCCTTATGGGCTCGGTGTCAAGGGTCGCGGAGAGGTCAGCCCCATCCGCGGCCCTTTAACTACCTGACCTTGAGCCGTTAGATGCAGCTTGTTAGCACGGTTGAGCCGTTCGGCTGAGCGCTAACAAGCCTCAGGACCAGAGACCGAAGCGCTCTGCTTTATCTCTCCGGCCGGCGTGTGAAACATCGCTCCTAATGCGGCTCGATACAGCGCTGCCTGTTATGTGGATCCAGAGATGCTTGCCGTGTCGAGAGCGGGCCTGAGTTCAGGGACTGCACGCCTGCCTGTGTGTTCACCGCAGAGATGGATCGACGGCCGGCCTCAGCAGTGCACGGAGGGGGATGAGTTCAGCCAACAATTAATATTAGCCCATGATTTACTCTCCCTCATTCTAGGGGTGTATGACATTCTTCTTTCAGACAAAGTTATATTAAAAAAACATTGTAGAAGTGTATCCATCCATCCATCCATCCATCATAAAAGCGCATCCATCCATCCATCCATCATAAAAGCGCATCCATCCATCCATCCTTCATAAAAGTGCATCCATCCATCCATCCTTCATAAAAGTGCATCCATCCATCCATCCTTCATAAAAGTGCATCCATCCATCCATCCTTCATAAAAGTGCATCCATCCATCCATCCTTCATAAAAGTGCATCCATCCATCCATCCTTCATAAAAGTGCATCCATCCATCCATCCTTCATAAAAGTGCATCCATCCATCCATCCTTCATAAAAGTGCATCCATCCATCCATCCATCATAAAAGCGCATCCATCCATCCATCCTTCATAAAAGTGCATCCATCCATCCATCCTTCATAAAAGTGCATCCATCCATCCATCCTTCATAAAAGCGCATCCATCCATCCATCCTTCATAAAAGTGCATCCATCCATCCATCCTTCATAAAAGTGCATCCATCCATCCATCCTTCATAAAAGTGCATCCATCCATCCATCCTTCATAAAAGTGCATCCATCCATCCATCCTTCATAAAAGTGCATCCATCCATCCATCCTTCATAAAAGTGCATCCATCCATCCATCCTTCATAAAAGTGCATCCATCCATCCATCCTTCATAAAAGTGCATCCATCCATCCATCCTTCATAAAAGTGCATCCATCCATCCATCCTTCATAAAAGTGCATCCATCCATCCATCCTTCATAAAAGTGCATCCATCCATCCATCCTTCATAAAAGTGCATCCATCCATCCATCCTTCATAAAAGTGCATCCATCCATCCATCCTTCATAAAAGTGCATCCATCCATCCATCCTTCATAAAAGTGCATCCATCCATCCATCCATCATAAAAGTGCATCCATCCATCCATCCTTCATAAAAGTGCATCCATCCATCCATCCTTCATAAAAGCGCATCCATCCATCCATCCTTCATAAAAGCGCATCCATCCATCCATCCATCATAAAAGCGCATCCATCCATCCATCCTTCATAAAAGCGCATCCATCCATCCATCCTTCATAAAAGCGCATCCATCCATCCATCCTTCATAAAAGTGCATCCATCCATCCATCCTTCATAAAAGTGCATCCATCCATCCATCCTTCATAAAAGTGCATCCATCCATCCATCCTTCATAAAAGTGCATCCATCCATCCATCCTTCATAAAAGTGCATCCATCCATCCATCCTTCATAAAAGTGCATCCATCCATCCATCCTTCATAAAAGCGCATCCATCCATCCATCCTTCATAAAAGCGCATCCATCCATCCATCCTTCATAAAAGCGCATCCATCCATCCATCCTTCATAAAAGCGCATCCATCCATCCATCCTTCATAAAAGCGCATCCATCCATCCATCCTTCATAAAAGCGCATCCATCCATCCATCCTTCATAAAAGCGCATCCATCCATCCATCCTTCATAAAAGCGCATCCATCCATCCATCCTTCATAAAAGCGCATCCATCCATCCATCCTTCATAAAAGCGCATCCATCCATCCATCCTTCATAAAAGTGCATCCATCCATCCATCCTTCATAAAAGTGCATCCATCCATCCATCCTTCATAAAAGTGCATCCATCCATCCATCCTTCATAAAAGTGCATCCATCCATCCATCCTTCATAAAAGTGCATCCATCCATCCATCCTTCATAAAAGTGCATCCATCCATCCATCCTTCATAAAAGTGCATCCATCCATCCATCCAGAAAATCGTTCCTAGCAGACCCGTAACGCGTCTCACTCACAGCAACAACACAAGTGTGTTACTGAACGATTCAGTGTTTGAATGAAACTACAAAACTACAAATCTCAAAACATTATTTAATGCAGTTTTCAGTGAAAATTATTTAAATTGCTTGGTAACAGCCCTTATAGTGTTTTAATTAAATTTATTGATCAAATTTAACAATATAAATGAAACCTGAAGCATAGCCTATATTTAATAAGATTAGGGGAAAATGCCCTTTACAAAAGGCGAAAATATCACAAATTTGAAATGATTCAATAAAAAAAATCACAATATACAGATTTAAATATGTCAAAGCTGACTGAACACTGGTGAGAATATTGCTTCAGGATAAATTATATTTACAACACACACACAAAATAAAAAAAATATCACACTTTTTTCCAGACAGGCTAATTTTTTACTCGAACAAGTGAATGAACGGTTTACTTGCTGAGGGAGTCTCACAGCCCAAAACGCTTCAGGAGTCAGATTGCACGCACCGTGATGAGCTGAATGAGCTCGTGATGAGAGCTGAGGTAAACGCGTCCGCGCTCGCGCCAGTCGTTCTCAGCGCGTTTTCAGTTCATGCCTTTGGAAGATTAACTTTCATAGGAATTAACTTGAGAAGATAAAACACTCACTTTGCTCCGCCGGCTGCGCCGTTTCCATGAATGCCTGAGCCGAGCTGAGCTGTGAGTGCGCTCTTCATCTGCCCATGTGCGAGTTGAAAACATGAGGAAATGGCTCCCTCTGCTGGCTGTAGTCTTTAGCCTCTGGCCAAACATTCCTCCGATTACGTAAATTGACGATATTTGCGTCACTGGAATAATTTTTCCAGAAATAAAATGCATAAGTCTCTCGTCTCAGGGGGATATGGGGTGAAGCACGATCATTTGAATATACTCCAGGGTTTCTACTGATACAAAGCCATATGCTAATCGCTGAAGTGACCCTTTAAAGTTTTTAACTCAATGAAATAAACTTTTCGGTTAAATTATTCAAACAAACAGTCAACAAAATAAATGAAAGTCCAAAGAACAAATATAAGCTGCTCTCCCACCGTGAGGCGGGTCAAGCCGCTCTGTGCCGATCCAGCTCGGTGTTCCTCTGCATGTGGTTTGTTCAGCTTTGGTTTGTGGCTTGTATTATTATTCCTCTGGTTTGAAGCGATTGGTCAGCTGTTGAAGGCATGCTGGGATTTACAGCGGCTGTCAGTCAGTCAGAACTCAGTGCTTTGTTGTAGTGATGCGTTAGAAAGACTCGAGGCTTTGCGTTGTTTTGTTGTGGTTTTGATTTTAGCATTGACTTGATCCTGAACTGAAGTGCAAGTCCTTTTGACTCTCTACATGAAAGAAAAGTTGCCTGCGTTATGGAGTGTGTCTCAACGTGAGCCGCCTGTTAAGTTCTGTCTCATGGACCCCTCTCTCAGCTCATCAGTCTTTCAGTCCTGTCAGGCACGGTGTGTTTTTCTGTCTGTCCATGGAGGATGAGGAATGGGATGCGGATAAGTGGAGCTTAAATTGCAGAGACTAGGACGCCGAAGAAAAGTTTACGTCTCCTTATTTTCTGCTGGTTATTCCCTGAAGTTTAACAGATGACTTTATGGGGTTTCCTTTGTATTGTGGTCTCAAAATTGAGGACAAGCTGAATGGTGGAGGGGTTTTGGGAAATATTTACCGTTCTACTGCATGGTGTGAGTTATCTACCTAAATATGTGTGTGCATGCATACACACGCATACACATACACGCATACACGCATACATACATGCGCAAACATGCACACGCATACATACACACCCATACATGCACACATGTAAACATATACACATACATGCACAAATACACACATACATCCAAACATACACACGCATATATGCACAAATACACACACACATGCATACATGCGCATACATGTAAACATACACGCACATACATCCACAAATACGCACATACATCCAAACATACACACACATACACGCAAACATACACACGCATATATGCACAAATACACACATACATCCAAACATACACACGCATATATGCACAAATACACACATACATCCAAACATACACATGCATAAATGCACAAATACACACATACATCCAAACATACACGCACATACATCCACAAATACGCACATACATCCAAACATACACACACATACAAACAAACATATACACGCATATATGCACAAATACACACATACACACGCATACATCCAAACATACACACGCAAACATACACACATATGCACGCATGCATCCAAACATACACACGCAAACATACACGCATATATGCACAAATACACACATACGCACGCATACATCCAAACATACACACGCAAACATACACACGCATAAATGCACAAATACACACATACACACGCATACATCCAAACATACACACCCAAACATACACACGCATATATGCACAAATACACACATACGCACGCATACATCCAAACATACACGCGCAAACATACACATACACACGCATACATCCAAACATACACACGCATACATGCACACGCATACATGCACACGCATACATGCACAAATACACACATACACACGCATACATCCAAACATACACACGCATACATGCACACGCATACATGCACAAATACACACATACGCACACATACATCCAAACATACACACGCAAACATACACATACACACGCATACATCCAAACATACACACGCATACATGCACAAATACACACATACGCACACATATATCCAAACATACACACGCAAACATACACATCCATACATGCACAAATACACGCACGCATGCATACATGTAAACATGCACGCACATACATGCACAAATGCACACATACACACGCATACATCCAAACATACACACGCATATTGCACATCCATACATGCACACGCATACATGCACAAATACACACATACACACGCATACATCCAAACATACACACGCAAACATACACACATATGCACGCATGCATCCAAACATACACACGCAAACATACACACGCATAAATGCACAAATACACACATACACACGCATACATCCAAACATACACACGCAAACATACACACGCATATATGCACAAATACACACATACGCACGCATACATCCAAACATACACGCGCAAACATACACATACACACGCATACATCCAAACATACACACGCATACATGCACACGCATACATGCACAAATACACACATACGCACGCATACATCCAAACATACACGCGCAAACATACACATACACACGCATACATCCAAACATACACACGCATACATGCACACGCATACATGCACAAATACACACATACACACGCATACATCCAAACATACACACGCATACATGCACACGCATACATGCACAAATACACACATACGCACACATACATCCAAACATACACGCGCAAACATCCAAACATGGACACGCATACATGCACAAATACACACATACGCACGCATATATCCAAACATACACACGCAAACATCCAAACATGGACACGCATACATGCACAAATACACACATACGCACGCATATATCCAAACATACACACGCAAACATCCAAACATGGACACGCATACATGCACAAATACACACATACGCACGCATATATCCAAACATACACACGCATACATCCAAACATGGACACGCATACATGCACAAATACACACATACGCACGCATATATCCAAACATACACACGCAAACATACACATCCATACATGCACAAATACACGCACGCATACATACATGTAAACATGCACGCACATACATGCACAAATACACACATACACACGCATACATCCAAACATACACACGCATATTGCACATCCATACATGCACACGCATACATGCACAAATACACACATACACACGCATACATCCAAACATACACACGCATATTGCACATCCATACATGCACACGCATACATGCACAAATACACACATACACACACATACATGCAAACATACACACGCATAAATGCACAAATACACGCATACAAACATACATGCATACACGCATACATACTCACGCACGCTCATACACACATACATGTATACACGCATACATATCCGCATGCACACATACACACTTATGCACACACACACACACACGCATACATACACACATGCATGTACGCACGCATATGTTTCACTTTGTCTCTAGCTAATCTAATTTTATTCTAGACATTTGCCATTTGGATAAATAATAGCTGTAATGTACATATTACACATCTATTTTTATTTTCTGCAGTTTTACATATTGTAGTGTTGACATTTATTTGTCAAACTCCAGTATTCACCCCTACTACCAATTTATTATAAGTAAAAATGTCCAAAGAGATGTTTTTCCTAAATGTATTCAGCATAAAGGATGATCAAGAAGTGCAATCCAACATGTTGACTCGTGCTAACTCTCCCCACTGACGGGCCGCTTCATCTGAATTTGTAACTTTTTGGCAGTTCATTTTGACATTTACTTAATTGCTAGAGATTTTGGCCCACATTTTGATTACAGGCTTTCAGAACTCTGAATGTAGAAAATTAAACCACTTGTATAAACTGTTCAAAATTTTGGGGGCAGTCATTTTTTAAAAATAGTTTTGAAAAGTCTCTTCTACACAAAACTGTATTGCTTCATCAAAAATACTGTAAAAATAGTGAAATGTGACCCTGGAGCCCAACACCAGTCCAGCGTCTCACAGTATATCTGTGCCAATAGCCAATAATGCATTGCATGAGTCAAAATTATCCATTTTTCTTTTATGCCAAAAATCATTAGGATACTAAGATCTTGTTCCTACTAGGGCTGTCAAAAATGACGTTAGAAAATTCCTTCTAAAAAACACGATTATTCAAACTATTTGAACATCTGGGTGCACATTACGTTAATAACAGGACAAATTAATACAGAGAGGCATAACTACGGGAATAGGTAGTTTAGTTATGTTAAAACACATTTGACAACGTATTACTTACACAAAAACCAGTAATAAATGAATGGCCAAGACAGCCGACCTCACTCTGTCTCGATAACGGTTTAAATGAACAAACTCTGAGCGCTGATCAAGAGTTTTGTGCAAGCAATTTAAAGTCGCCTCTTGTCCCAAATATAGCAGGCTTCATTCAGTGATTGAAACAAATATTATTAATATTAATGTAGGTTTTACAGCATATTGAGCGCTCTGAGCGAGCTCTGCTGTGCTAAACATGGAGCTTCTCCTTGAGATGAAGCGGTGAATAATCACACCAGTGTTAGCAGTGCGTTTATCCTTTATTCAGGCGATATCTCTTCAGTCAGTACAGCAGCCTACACTTTAGTGATGCTTCTGTTTAACGTTAAATAAAATGAGGCGTGGTATGCTAACTGTATCTTACAGAGCTTCCATATACAACTTTATCTCGCGGCTCAACAGTTTTACCTCCTACAGACCAATATCCGAAGTACTTCCAGACATGGCTTTAGTTTTGGAGTTAAATCTCTTCCTCTGCCGCGGTCGAGTTGGGCTCGGCACTTTCTGTCATCTTCACTGCAGGATGCGTCAACTTTCAGCAGTGACTCCTGCGACCTCTGACCTGTCCCTGAACCCCCATGTGCTCGCACACTCGCAAAGCAGACAGCCACGCCTCTACTACCGCGGGCGTTTTTTCCCCACTTTTTAAAAATGTATTTTTTTATTATTTTAATATTAAATTTCACCTTCGAAATTCGTTTTTTAAACACATGATTTACAAAAATTATATAATGAGAATGTACAAAATGAATCCATTTTCCAAACCGTGTTTTTGTCTTACCCTGAATCATTATGGTACACTTATAATAAGTGTTTAGGCTGGGACTCTTTCAGGCCAGACTGGTCGGTACCGCTGCGGAGGAGCACAGTCCCGGCGTGATCCGCCATAGACATAAGCCCCGTTTCCACCAAAATTACCCGGAACAATTTGTACCAGGAACTTTTCTCCCCCCAGACCTGCCTCTGTCTGCGTTTCCACCGCGATCTAAAGTACCGTGAAGATTAGGCAGATTAGCCCGGTGATGGAGGACTGCGCGCGACTGCTCCTCCAAGTCACTGACGGACAGTAATCATTTTTGTGTGTACCGATTGAAAGATTTAGTGGACTGTTTACATGAGCCGTTATCTAAACCGATCTGGTGTTTACATGTGATGACTTTCAATCGCAATCATTTTGTCTGCTGCATCAAAAATGTCAACGCTGTTTTCAACCATAGCAACTCTTAACGGCCACCGGCACTAATACAATATTATAAGCTATTTATCTGTTGTAAAGTGTAATAATCATCTCAGAGAAAAAAAAAAATCTTCTGACAGGCGCAGTTACAGTAAAAACTGCCCGGGGCAATATACGCTGTGTCATTACTCCAACATTATCTTCATAACACACGAAATAAAAAGTTTACCCCTCAGAAAAATGAGCTTTCCTCTCTTGTCAGCATGAGCGCGGTGCGTGCTGTCACGTCATGTAAGGACACACACTTAAAGTAATCGGTCAGGTCGTTTACATGGTGAAAAAAAATGAATAACGAGTATGGAAGAGATTCAAGCTGTGCTGCTTTTGCTGGTTATGTATTGGTTTACTAAAGAGGTAATTAACAACGACAGAAAAGAGCACTAATATGCAGATTCAGCAGCATGCAGCATATTCAGAAAGCTTGTAAAGCTAGATTTAAAATGACAATGTATATTATTATCAGCTATTACGGATATTGCACGTGAGATGGCTGAGACGACCGCGCGCCATCAGACAGAGAGCAAGACTGATATTTACTCAACGCAGACCGAACCTCGCAAAAGACTTTTAAAAATGCCGGTTGAAATAAAATGCTAAACCAATCAGCATGTTCAGCGCCCAAGTCCCACCCTCGAAAGTTCCTGAACTTTGAAAAAGTACTACCTCGCGAGCAGGGCCGTTTGGAGGGGGAAATATTTATCCGGAACTTCATTTATACCCTGCGGTCGAAACACATCGAGTACCACCCAAAGTTCCTGCGGTGGAAACGCGGCTATAAACAGAGAGAAGTAGCTCCGGCTGCAATGTTCTTCCGCAAGATGCATGCAGTTCTGTTTATTAACCACTAGAGCGCAAAAAGTTACGGACTACAGCTTTAAAAAATATTCGAATGTATATTCAAATTTAGAATATTCATTGACAGCTCTAGTTCCTACTGTAAATATATAGTAATTTTTTTATTATTAGTAATATGCATTGCTAAGGACTTCATTTGGACAACTTTAAAGGAGATTTTCTCAATTTTTTTCTTTTTTTCTTTTTTTTTTTTTTACCCTCAGATTTTCAAATAGTTGCATCTCGGCCAAATATTGTCCTGACAAACTATCACTGCAAAAAATGCTCTCTTTATTTAGTATTTGTGTCTTGTTTCCAGTCAAAATATCAAAAAATTCTCAAATCAAGATGACTTTACTCGATAAGTAAAACAATTTTGTCTTGTTTTCTTAAAAATATAATCAAAATGAAGTGAGTTTTTGCTTAAAACAGGCAAAATGATCTGCCAATGGGGTGAGAAAAATAATCTTATTTCTGTTCGGGACGGAAACAAGAAACAAGATTTCAATCAGAAATAAGATTATTTTTCTCACCCCATTGGCAGATCATTTTGCTTATTTTAGGCAAAAACTCACTTCATTTTGATTATATTTTTAAGAAAACAAGAAAAATATCTTATGTCATTGTACTGATCTAGTAAATGCATCTTGATTTAGGAATTGTTAGATATTTAGTCTAGAAACAAGACAGAATGACTGAGTAAGAAGAGCGTTTAGTGCAGTGCTATGATGTAGTTCCTTCAGCTTTTTCTGAAGGCTGGGCGTCACGTTTTCCTGAGTTTTCCGCCCTGTTGTTCTGGCGTTGAAGCGGTCAGAGAACAGATTGATTGCGGTGGAGCTCATCCTGAGGCCAGCGTGAGTGTGTGCTTGATTACTGGTTGAATATCTGCACGCGTCAATGAAAGCAGCGACCCTGAACTCGATTCAAGTTTCCGTGGAGCTTCTGTCATCTGGTGCTTCATTGAGCTCATGCGGAGCTGCAGGTGTGCGCCGTTATCGATTAAGCGGAGCCACATGTGCACAGCTCCAAGATTAGCCCCACAATGTGGCCCTTAGATAAGCTTATCTAGCCCTCCGCATTGGATCAAACACACTTTCCATTTGGCTTGTGCTGTTCACATGTACGGCGAGGCGGCGCGTTCAGCGTTGAAATGAACTTGACCAAGTCAAGTCTAACTTGTGGTCACATGTTCTGAACGGTGGCGAGGCTACGGCTGGGACACCCAATAAATAGTTGGTCATTTTCCAATAATATAAGTAGCGATGATTATTATAAACATACACACACGTGCATGCACATACACATGCATACAAAGGCTACACGCATACACACGCATACACACACATACACATACACATACACATACACACATACACACATACACACATGCATATACATACACATACACACACATACACATGCATACATACAAACGCATATACATACACATACACACACATACACATGCATACATACAAACGCATATACATACACATACACACACATACACATGCATACGCACACACATGCATACACACATGCATACACACGCATACACACACATACACATACACATACACACATACACACATACACACATGCATATACATACACATACACACACATACACATGCATACATACAAACGCATATACATACACATACACACACATACACATGCATACATACAAACGCATATACATACACATACACACACATACACATGCATACATACAAACGCATATACATACACATACACACACATACACATGCATACATACAAACGCATACACACATGCATACACATGCACACGCATACACATGCACACATACACATACACATGCATACATACAAACACATACACACATGCATACACATGCACACGCATACACATGCACACATACACATACACATGCATACACACACAACATACACGTACACATGCATACAAAGGCTATACACGCAAACACGCATGCATACACATACACATGCATACATACACAAACGCGCATACGCACACATACACACACACACGCATACCCACACATACACATGCATAAACACACTTACACACACACACACACACACACACACACACACACACACGCATACCCACACATACTTAAACACACTTACACATGTGCACACACAACACATACACATTTATACAAAGGCTACACACGCAAACGCGCATACACATGCACACACATACACATGCATACATAGACATGCATACACACAGATGCATACATACATAAACACATATACGCATACACGCATGCATACACAAATGCGCATACCAACGCATACACACACACACATACACATGCATACCCACACATGCATACGCATACACATGCATACACACACTTAAACATGCATACACACACATAAACATGCATACACATGCGCGCGCGCGCACGCATACATGCATACACACGCATACACATACACAGACACGCATGCATACGCATGCATGTATACATGCACATACACATGCATACACATGAATTCATACGCGCATACACGCATGCATGCATACATAGGCATGCGCACACATACACACGCATACGCATACATAAACACACATATGCATACACACATACATCAACATGCACAGACACGCATGCACATACACGCATGCACAGCCATGCATGCATACACATGCATACACACACACGCATACACATGCATACACACACACACACACATACATACACGCATACATAAGTGCCGTATGCTCAGCTCGTCTATGATATTAGGGTGAATAAATAGTTTCTTTGAGGAAAGAGTTTTCTGTACTCAAGAAACATGTTTTGTGTTTGAGGAGCGGAGAACAGCGTCTTGCTGAAGCGTTTGTCATCAAGTCAAAAGCAGTATTCTTATATAACCTGTTTGTAGCACGTCATATTTTACAACATGAGATCTTGGCCAAATGTCAGGGGAAAAAACTGCAGATATAGTAAACTTCATAACGTAAGATTATAAATGTAATGCACTGCCTCAGATGACAGACATTTTTAGTGTAGTGTATAGATAATATAGTGAGGTTCAACTTCGATATGATTGTTTGACTTGCCCATTCTGTTTCATGAAGGTGTGTGTGTGTGTGTGTGTGTGTGTGTGTGTGTCTGTCCGTCCGCGCCCCTGGTTCTGAACTCCTGATGTTGAATTATTATCCTCCTGAGACTTCAAATGGCTTCTTCACTGACCTAAGTGTGAGAGACAGTGCGAGTGATTTTATACCGTTTTATTTCTATATGTATGAAATGGAATATGTTGTATTATTGAACATCTTTGCACACCATCAGGCGGTAATCCAGCCATGGCATAACTTTTAGTAGCATTAATTTTCAATAATTCAGCAGTTCTGAGTCAATTTTGTTCTTTTTACTGTGGTTGCAAGACATTTTCTTAATTCTCTTTCTTGGAAAGAGTTCAAGCTGTCATTTCCATTTTGAAAGTCACTCAAGTATCTGTCACGAAATAAATTGAGAGCTTGAGTTGCTGCTCAGCAGTTAAGTTGTATAATTTCAGTGGTTGTTCCACTCAGGGTTATTATGGGTCGAGCACTAAAGGTGCGTAGGCAGTTATTGCATCCGTTGGGATTCGTATTATTCTCCTTCCATTTCTTCCGCTTCATGTCAATGGCTGCCCGTAGAGCCTCTTCTGGGAAAGTTATGAAATTTGGCACGCTGTTAGAGAACTGGCCCCAAGATAAAGACACCAATTTAGGGGTCTTAACTCAATCCGTCTAGCGCCACCAGCTGTCCAAAGTTTGGTTTGTGCTAATATCGTTTGAAACGTAAGGGGTAGAAATGAAACGTTTTCCTCTGATTTCGCTGCTCAGGACAAAACCTAGATTTGCATGAAAATTTAACCAGACCATCTTTAGCCGACACCAACAAAAAGTTCTGGAATTGAAGTGGATTTATCAAAGTGGTTTTTGAATAACACAAACGAATCTTACGCAGCGCTTGAATAGCCATAAGGCTGTATGTCCGCAGCGCTTTATTGTATTCTGACCAAACTTGGTATAGATCATCTCAAGGGTGACTTGGGACTACATGCTGCGTTTCGGCAAAGCACCACCTACTGGTCCTGAGATATGAAAAATGGCTATTTTAGCTTGTGACTTCTGAACGGTTTGCCCAAAAATCATAAAAGTTGTCTCGTTAGATTCGGTTGAACAAAGGACCGGAAAAATCCCCCCCTTTCTAAAAATACTAATTACTCTAAAATTAAATAACTTGGGTTAATGTTCTTACAGTATTAAAGCCAGAGAAAATGACTAAAACATCCTCTGGGGAGGATCTTCGGTTCTCCACGTACTTATCAAATGATATTACTGTGCTTCCCCATAATATAGTCCCAAGTCAACATCTGCTTAGGAAATCGCCTAGTCTTAATCTGCATCACTATTTGTACTCGTTGTGAATACGCAGGCCACAAGAAGTAATTAGGTTGTTTGTTTTAAAATCACTTTTACTCTGGACATGCTAGCTGGCAACATAGGATTCCATTCATTATGCTAAGCTAAGCTAGCGGCGACCCTGGCAAACTAAAACAATGCACTGAGACAAAAATGCATTTGCCCAGATATCTAAATGTAGGAAAGAAGCAGAATAAGCCCTAATTCTAACGGTGGAGTGTTGCTTTAAGGGAATAACATGGTTTAATATGAAAAAACAGTGGATTATGCCTTTAAATTTGACTCTGAAACCTGCAGAAACCTGTCCCCCAGTTTCATTGTAAACCCCAGCTGGGAAACCTTAAACACCTGAACCCAGACTCGAATGCGCACTAAAGGGTTAGTTCACCCAAAAATGAGCCTGTGATGTTGATCTGCTGACCCCAGGGCATCAACATGTAGGTGTGTGTGTTTCTTCAGGAGAACACAAATGAAGATTTTTAACTCAACCGTTGCTGTGTGCCGGTCATAATGATGTGATTGGGGAACAATTCTATGAGAGCAAAACATACAAACAAAAAAACACGCTTAGACAACACACACACACACACCCTGCTGCTCCTGACGACACACTGATGTCTGAAGACACGAACGATCGCTTTCTGAGAGAAACACAACAGTATTTGTGTTATTTTACACCTCATATCAGACGAATCTCATCTAGTGTTCCCATCCGCTATTACTGCCGTCTGATGAGGTCAAGCTGGCGCAATCATATAAAAATCATATAAAAAAAAATATGATTGCGCCAGCTTGACCTCACCATTGTTCCCCATTCACATCATTATGACCGGCACACAGCAACGGTTGAGTTAAAAATCTTCATTTGTGTTCTCCTGAAGAAACACACACACCTACATGTTGGATGCACTGGGGGTCAGATAAAAATCACATTTTCATTTTTGGGTGAGCTAACCCTTTAAGGGTAAGTTAATCAGTGAGGAATCACGATCCGTTTCCCGTTTGGATCCTCAGGGGACGCGGCCCGCCATTATGACCCTGGCAGTGTTCCCATCTTCTACTTAAATGGCCTGATTTATTAATGGTCCCTGATGCCACCACTGAATGTGTCCTGTCCGGGGTTTTAGTAGATTGCTCTGCACCTTTCTCAAGGCATAATTAATCACAAGTGCTGGAAGATCAGCCACAGTGACTAGCACGTATCTTCCGGGAATCACTCAGCCATGGCTCCAGAGTCGGATTAAGAGAAGCGTTTGAAGGTTTGGTGCCACTGATGTCTGTTTTTCAATCACTGTTAAAGGTGCACTGTGTAGTATTTTTGCAGTAAAATATCCAAAAACCACTAGGCCAGTGTTATATATTTTGTTTAGTTGAGTTCTTACAATATCCGAAAATGTTTGCAACTATTTGTAAATTGTGAGAAAATTGCTATTCTAACTGAGGACCGGGACGTGTCAGCACAGCGTTTGAGCGAGTCGCCTGTCAATCGCGTCATATCTGCGCTACCCTCGGTTTCGGCTTTTATTTGGCACAACATCGTTTTCAACACACTTAAATGTATCTAATATGATAAACGGAGCTGCTTTACCTCATAATCATAACCGGAAGAGCGGATCTGTGCAGGCGCCTGGCGACTGTGTCCCGTCATAATAAAAGTCCCGGTGCTTGCTAAGCGTGTTTATGTAACCATCGCTCCAGCGGCCGTGCTCAGCTCCACAACACTCGCTTCTGCTCTGCTTCACTACAGTAACGTTAATAACCGCAGGCATGAACATGATTTCTGCCCGAGTCCTATTTTCCACCGGCTGTGAGGTGAAGACCACATGTCCCAAGATGCTGCGCTCACATTTGGTGTCATCAAACTACGCATTTCTTTTGAATAGGCGCCCTCCAGTGGACGGAAAACTGCATAGTGCACCTTTAAAGGGTTAGTTCACCCAAAAATGAAATGTCTGTCATTAACTCCTCCCCCTAATGTTGCTCCACACCCGTAAGACCTCCGTTCATCTTCACACACAGTTTAAGATATTTTATATTTAGTCTGAGAGCGTATGCAAGTGTATGCACACTATACTGTCCATGTCCAGAAAGGGAATAAAAACATCATCACAGTAGTCCATATGAGACATCAGTGGGTTAATTAGAGTCTCTTGAAGCATCCAAAATACATTTGGGTGCATTTTCCACCCCAAAACATTGTAATCTTTAAACGGTCCTATAATGCCCCTTTTTACAAGATGAGTCTGTGAAGTGTGTGTGAAGTTTCAGCTCAAAATGTCCTACAGACAATTTTTTTAATAACATGTTAAAATTGTCCCTTTTTGAGGGTGAGCAGACACATGACTTTTGTGTGTTTACCTTTAAATGCAAATGAGCTGGTGCTCCCCGCCCCCTTTTAGGAAGAGGGAGGAGCTTTAAGAGCTCATGTTAGCAGCTCTGGTTACCACACACACACACACACACTCATGAATTAAGATGCAGGTTGTTTCCCCTCATGCCCAATAATTATTTATAAACAAATACAGTTACTCTAGTATTCATTTTACAGAACTGACAAGAAACTCCTGAGAAAGTTTGATGTAAGGAAAACTAAATGGTATTTACGCAAGAAGAATGATCGTTAAAATTGGATGCTGACTAAAGAACTGCCAAATTATAACGAGCCACGCCCCTATATTTCCCTATTCATTATTCCGTTTCCCTCAGAATATACTGAAGTCCTTAGCTAGTCATCCCAAATGAGAATCAGGCATTTTGAACTTGATATGGGATGATATGAATTCAGATGCAGTCAATAGTTTAAGGTTATGTTTCCTCTTCATGCCCAATAATTATTTATAAACAAATACATTTATTAATTTTATAGAACTGACAAGAAACTCCTTAGAAAGTTTGATGTAATGACATCTAAATGGCATTCACACGAGAAGAACGATCGTTTAAATTGGATGCTGACCAAAGAACCACCGAATAACATTTAAACAGTTGTGATTCATATGATTGTGAGATGTAAACACGAGCGTTTCAATGCTTTCTTCAACTGGATCATTGCCGACTGAAAGACTGATCGTAAATAGCGGTTGAGGAAGTTGTGACAGGCGGGGTATTTTCCAAATTAGCGCTACAGCTGAGCACTTGAAGTTGCACTTTGCCAGCACGTCGACAGAATTAAGCGCCATCTGTCAGATTAGGAAAGGCTGTGAACTGACACGGCACAATCGTATCACGCTGGATAATTAATCCACAAACTAGATTTGCATTTCCAGAAGGAAATGGCCAGCGATGGCAAGGCAGCAGACTAGCAAGTTTGGGTTTTAGGCTTTAGTTCTGGCTAAAGCATTGCTGCTGGTCATTGGGAGATTTAAAAGCAGTGCAAATTAGTATTATTAATAACTAATTAACCCTTAAATGCATACCTCGGGTCGTCATTCACTACCCTCCTCCTCATTCATTTTTTTAAGTTAGACATCAGCCTTGTTAGTATTCCTCAATCAATCCATTTTAATCAATATAACAAGAAAAAAATAATAGTTATAATTGAATGCCTGCTTTTCCACTAGTTTTTTGTCAATATTGTATAGGGTCACTAACTACCCGAGGTGTCTAAAATGTATTATTTACAATAATAAATTAATCTATAATGACAAAATAAGGTGCAGTTCACCTTTATTCCACAAGGTGGCGGTGTCTGATATGCAGTGATGAAGTGGCGTTTCACTCAGTCACCTCCACAGAAAAGGAAACGATGATAATTATAATCTGCAAAACTTGAAATGGCTCAGCGATTTACTGCACAGAACGAGAACTGAACACAGTTAGATACTAGTGTCACTGTCACAGATGATGGATGTGCTCAAAAAGCTGTCAGCGACCAAAATATTGATTTTTGAAGATGAAAGTTTAAGAATATGCGTGAGATGGCGAATATGAGCAGATGCTGAATGTAAATGAGCTCTGATGAGGACATATGATGATGATAAAACATCTGCTCAAACTAAACCCTTACAAGCTCAAAAGGTAATGAAATAGGGTTTATTTTATTCTTCTGTAACTGTTACTCTAACATCTGGAGTTGTATATATTATTGTGACAGGTAGAGGTCTAGCCGTGTTAAATATAGATTCGCTAACGACCCGAATGTAAGAACGTTTGGTCAAACAGTCATGCATTTAAGGGTTAATTAGTATTCCACTTTAGACATTCTGCCATAAGTAGTTTTGCACCCTTATGTCAGCTAACGGTCAGAGTTTATCAGGACTGTTAGGTTAGGGTTGGGGTTAGCAGAACAAGTTGACACACTTGTAAAGTTACTTAGTTTGTTGGATCAGGAAAAGTCTATTTAAAGGGAGATTTCACCCAAAAATGACTGATGTTTGTCTGCTGACCCCCAGGGTGTGTTTGTTTCTTCAGGAGAACACAAATGAAGATTTTTAACTCAGCCGTTGCTCGTATAATGCATGTCAATGGGGTGTGTTTCTATGAGAGTAAAAAACACACAGACATACGAGTCCATATTAAACCCTGAGGCTCGTGGAGACACACTGATGTCTGAAGACACGAAACGATCGCTTTCTGCCAGAAACACAACAGTATGTGTGTTTTTTTTTACCTCATATCAGACGAATCTCATCTAGTGTTCCCATCAGCTATTACTTCCGCTGGAGAAGGTCAAAATACCGGTGCAATCTTATATATATATATATAAACATGATATAATATACATAGATTCCTCATTCAACCGATCCACGCTGACAATAATGAGGAATCTAAATAAATATTAGGGATGCACCGGTTGACCGGCCCAAAATCGGAATCGTTTTTTTTCTTTCCGCTGATTTTTCTGGAGGTGCGCCCGCTTGCGCAATCCACATACGCTTATATTGCAATCATTTGCAAACATGTCACTTGTGTGGAAGTATTTTGCAATGTGAGCAGGACTGGAAATGCAGAGCTACCTGTCTGAAGCACAGACATCAAGAAGCGAACAGCCGTCGGTGTACGGGCACACATACGGTAAGAGCCGCTTTCCTGCGCGAGCTGAAGTTGCGCGAGCGTACCGCTCTGCGCCGTGCACAAGCGTAGATAGTGAGCGCTTGTTCAGCTCAGCTTCTCACGTGTTGGACGAGAAACCAAACAGACTAACTTGTGAGAAAGCCGAAATGCTTCTGTTTGTAAAGAAGAACGTCCATGCACTTTTGACGTGACATTGTATCAGTTAAGAATGATCATTTTTATTTTACCTTACCTTAATTACATTGACTTAATTTGATGTAGCATCTTTGTTTTTTCGTTGCACTAAACATTATTTGATTTAACATTTTTGGAACAATGTATTTATATACTTTTTAAATTAATTTAATTATTTATATTAATTTAACTGGTAAAGACTTTTTTTCTTTACACTGAATTTAAAAACAAATGCTGATTTAAGTAAATTCGTTGTTTGGATTGCAGAATATGCATATGTTAAAGTTAATAGGTAATGTTAATTTTTATAAGTAGGTTCAACCTAATTTAATTTCCTATTAATTTCAGATTGCAAACTTGTTTTCATTGGCCAAAAGCCAAATTGGCCTATTAAATACCAAATAAACATCTTGTTCATGTATACTTTCTTACTTTATTGTTTGTTGCTTAAAATAAAATAGGAAATCGGGATCGACCATGTAAAATCTTAATCGTTACATCCCTAATAAATATATCTATGACCACACTGGTATTTTGACCTTCTTCGGTGGAAGTAATAGCTGATGGGAACACTAGATGAGATTCGTCTGATATGAGGTAAAATAACACAAATACTGTTGTTTCGTTTCGTGTCTTCAGACATCAGTGTGTCTCCACGAGCCTCAGGGTTTAATATGGATTCGTATGTCTGTGTGTTTTACTCTCATAAATGTTGTACAAATGTTGGTTTGCGATGTAACTCATTAATGTGTGTTAACAAATTGAATAGTTTGAAGCATCCAGCCTGCCATCCAAGCCTTTTCAGATCAGCAGACATTAAAAAAATCCTAATATTATCATGTAAAGCGATGACAGTAGCTCTTGTGTTTGGCTGTTGGGTAATGCTTGTTATAATCTGCGTCTCCGGAGGGCCATATTTCATCCAGCGGGCTGCCATAAGGCACTACTGCATAAAACAGTTATTGTGCTTTGCTTCCCTAGAGGCTTCCCCCTTAATTGACTGCCTGAAATATGAAGTTCATGGTGAAGCATGCGGGTGCATTTGTCCTCTTCTAGAGTCTAGCGGAGATGTAGATGCAGATTTGAGGATCTTACTGTGCCTGTTGGTGAGGATGAAGAATACATCACAATATAAAAATGTATCGTTGATGGAAACTATGATTTGCGATATAGTTGTTTTATCCAAGGCTCAGCTTGCAGTAGTCAGCCTATATATAAGGTATAATTCACCCCAACACAAATGTAAACTGTCATCATGAACTCACCATCATGTCGTTTTTCATTTAAAGGGTTAGTTCAGCCAAAAATGAAATGTCTGTCATTAACTCCTCTCCCTAATGTCGCTCCACACCCGTAAGACCTCCGTTCATCTTCACACACAGTTTAAGATATTTTATATTTAGTCCGAGAGCGTATGCAAGTGTATGCACACTATACTGTCCATGTCCAGAAAGGGAATAAAAACATCATCAAATGAAGAAAGTTTCTTTCTTCAGCTGAACACAAGGGAAGATATTTTGAAGAATGTCAGTAACTGGAGCCATTGACTGCTATAGTATTTTTTTTTCCTACTATGGAAGTCAATGGCTCCAGTTAACTGTTTGGTTACTGACAAAAAGCCTTTGATGGCGTGATTACGTTACTGTTGATCATCTGTCCATCATTGGCTAAAGCCCGCCCTGATGATCTCATTGGTCAGTTACTGTTGATCATCTGTCCATCATTGGCTAAAGCCCGCCCTGATGATCTCATTGGTCAGTTTCTGTCGATCATCTGTCCGTCATCGGCTAAAGCCCGCCCTGATGATCTCATTGGTCAGTTTCTGTCGATCATCTGTCCGTCATCGGCTAAAGCCCGCCCTGATGATCTCATTGGTCAGTTTCTGTCGATCATCTGTCCATCATTGGCTAAAGCCCGCCCTGATGATCTCATTGGTCAGTTTCTGTTGATCATCTGTCCATCATTGGCTAAAGCCCGCCCTGATGATCTCATTGGTCAGTTACTGTTGATCATCTGTCCATCATTGGCTAAAGCCCGCCCTGATGATCTCATTGGTCAGTTTCTGTCGATCATCTGTCCGTCATCGGCTAAAGCCCGCCCTGATGATCTCATTGGTCAGTTTCTGTCGATCATCTGTCCGTCATCGGCTAAAGCCCGCCCTGATGATCTCATTGGTCAGTTTCTGTTGCTCATCTGTCCGTCATCGGCTAAAGCCCGCCCTTGATGATCTCATTGGTCAGTTTCTGTTGATCATCTGTCCGTCATCGGCTAAAGCCCGCCCTGATGATCTCATTGGTCAGTTACTGTTGATCATCTGTCCGTCATCGGCTAAAGCCCGCCCTGATGATCTCATTGGTCAGTTACTGTTGATCATCTGTCCATCATTGGCTAAAGCCCGCCCTGATGATCTCATTGGTCAGTTTCTGTCGATCATCTGTCCGTCATCGGCTAAAGCCCGCCCTGATGATCTCATTGGTCAGTTTCTGTTGATCATCTGTCCGTCATCGGCTAAAGCCCGCCCTGATGATCTCATTGGTCAGTTTCTGTTGATCATCTGTCCGTCATCGGCTAAAGCCCGCCCTGATGATCTCATTGGTCAGTTTCTGTTGATCATCTGTCCGTCATCGGCTAAAGCCCGCCCTGATGATCTCATTGGTCAGTTTCTGTTGATCATCTGTCCGTCATCGGCTAAAGCCCACCCTGATGATCTCATTGGTCAGTTTCTGTTGATCATCTGTCCGTCATCGGCTAAAGCCCGCCCTGATGATCTCATTGGTCAGTTTTTTTTGATCATCTGTCCGTCATCGGCTAAAGCCCGCCCTGATGATCTCATTGGTCAGTTTCTGTTGATCATCTGTCCGTCATCGGCTAAAGCCCGCCCTGATGATCTCATTGGTCAGTTTCTGTCGATCATCTGTCCGTCATCGGCTAAAGCCCGCCCTGATGATCTCATTGGTCAGTTTCTGTCGATCATCTGTCCGTCATCGGCTAAAGCCCGCCCTGATGATCTCATTGGTCAGTTTCTGTTGATCATCTGTCCATCATCGTGACACACACACGTTTTCCCACCGTCTTATTGACAAATGCATGTGTGACTGAAAACACAACATATCGAGCTCCCACATCTCGTCCGTCGTCGGCCAGGCAAGCCAGCTAATTTTCTCCTCGCAAGCAGCTGCATAATAGGATCTGAGGCTCGCTTTGTTCTGTGTTCCACCGGGCATCGCAGATTAGCTGCAATTAATCTTAGTTAAGAGAGCCCTGTGTGTGCCTGACACCTTCTCCGCCACGCCGGGAGGGATGCAGCGCTGCGGAAAAAAGCAGAGGGGAAAATAAACATCAGGCTGCTTTATACCAGTCAATATCTTGTGCATCTAATGGGACAAGATTCGACCAAAGCAACCCTTCAATTGACAAATACATCCCATCATTCAAGCTGTTGTGCGTCGCCCCTCCTTTTACTTCTCTTCCTTTGCCACGCGCACCTCGTACATCCCGTGGGATTCTTGGAGCGCAGACTCGCTCTCTTCTGAGGTTTTTCATGTGGCCTTGCTAGAGAACGTGCTTTTAAAATGACTGTTGAATCCATGCCATGTCTATTAGTGTGTGACTTAAAGGGATAGCTCACCCAAAAATGAAATTTGTCATCATTTACTCACCCTCAAGTTGTTCCAGACCTGTATGAGTTTCTTTCTTCTGCCGAACACAAAAAAAGATATTTGGAAGAAAGTTTATAACCAAGCAGAGAGAGCAACCATTGACTACCATAGTATTTTTCCCCCCTATCATTTTTGGGTGAACTATCCTTATTAGAACTGGATTTAATTGTTTTTTAGGCCGGTTGTGAGTTCGCCTGACCTTGAACAAACATTGGCACTTTTAGCATGGCTTAGCATACATCATTGATTCGGGTTAGACCGTTAGCATCGTGCTCTCAAATGACCAAAGACTTTCAATATCTTTCTTATTTAAAGAGTTAGTTCAACCCAAAAATAAAATGTGATGTTTATCTGCTGACCCGCAGTGCATCCAACATGTAGTTGTGTTTGCTCCTTCACTAGAACACAAATGAAGATTTTTAACTCAACCGTTGCTGTGTGTCGGTCATATAACGCATGTGAATGGGTAATCAGTGACGCCTGCACAATCCAATCACGTTTGCGAAACAACAAACCGAGGGTTTCCGAGAAATTTCCTTTTTCCTTTTTAAATTATTTTAGTTGTAGTTACGGGTACTTACGCAGGGTATCCGCGGGGTCTTGAAAAGTATTAAAAGGTGATAAATCAATTTTGGGAAAATTTAGACCCTTATAAAGTATTAAAGTCTTATCACGGCTTTATAAAGTCTTAAATTTTGAAAGTATTTTGTTCAAGCTTTGTCAAAAGAGTTTGACTCCAAAAAGTATTTATGAATATATTTATTTTCATCCCCATAAGTGTTAAAAAACAACGGGGTGCTCAGTCTGAGATCGGCTCGGAGCGCGCGCCAGGGATTGACATTAGCACCGCCACCAGCCAGACGCGGCTGATTTAGAGTTGTGGCGGGTAAACTCGCTTCAGCTACCGAGCTGTCTCACCTCTTTGTAAACTTTGTTCAATGCATGCGAGTGCTGCCGTATGTGCGCATATGACCAGTCGTTTTCTCCGTCATCACTCGCGTGAAGACGCGCTGTGAGACTCGCGCGCGCTGAGAGAAGATCTGACGCTGTGCATCATCCGAGAGCGCGCGCTCGTCTCACAGCGCGCAAATATTGAGTTCTCTTTCAAGTCTTGCGCTTAAACGGACAAACTCACACAAGAAGTGTCAGCATGTCCATCTTGATGAGTATCCTAGCAGACATCGTCTGAATATGCCTTAAGTGAACTGTATAGTATGCACAGTCGAGAAGACGAGCATATCCCTGCATCAGGTCTTAAAGGCGCAGTAGCCTTTACTGCTGCCTGAGTGGTGTCCTTATATTTAGTTTGACATTAAACAATGCTCTTGATTGAATAGCTTTTGTAAGTTTAATAAGGATTAATCTTTCATTTAAACAGTTAAATATGCAGTTATTTTACATTTGATTACTTTATTCAATTTCTGCACCTTTGTGCAGGCCAGTAGGCATGTGCATTATTATTTAATGTACACATGAGTGAGGTCAAGTTAAACATTTTAGTTTGAATTTTATTTTTCGGTTTTCGGCTTTGGTTTCTTCTTTTTTGGTTTCGTCCAAGAATTGTGATTTCGGTGCTTCCCAATCCCTACTGACAATGTTCTGCTCGGTGTGTCGTCAACACGCTTCAAAGATGCCAGAACGAATAGTTTCATTCATGGGACTAAAAACCATAAAACTGGAAGCCATAAAAGACCACAAATCATCGTAAGAATGTCAGTATTTCATTGAGACTTGAGATTAAATAAACTGTTAAGTATTGTAGAGCTTGTAGTATTAATTTTCACATGCAGTTACACATTGTCAGTTAAAAACAAAAAAAGTGGCTGGTAAAAACATTGAGTCGTAGACTTTGAAAAAAGTTAATCTCCATCCCTGGCGAGCGCCGTCTACGGGTGACGTCATGTATTTTGTGAAATGCGCAGTAAGGTGATGTGTCGCCCTCCATACGTCGCGAAACAGATATGCAATATAAACGATACAAAATTGGCCTACGATTAGGGCTGGGTTTCGATTCAAATTTCAAGAATCGATTCGATTCCGATTCTCAAGATCTTGAATCGATTATCATTATTCGATCTGATCTGATCCGATCTGATCCGATCTTTGAGATTTAGAGAAGTGTTTTTAAAGAGAGCATTTTTTCCAGCTGTTACCTGAATATTACAGGACTGTAGGCCTAGTTATGCAACATATTGATACTATTATTATAGACATTCAACTGCAAATTAATGGAGTATTGATGGTTGTAAAGAACAACTGTGCGCTGTGGAGAGGGCGCGTGCTGTCATGACAAGCCAGCCATTGCAACTTCCTTGGCAGTAAGCGCGCGCTGCAGTGAGAACGGCTGTGACGTAAGCCGCGGTCTTGACATATCCAGCAGCCCGAGTTCACTCGTCTACCTAACTCTAGTATAGGCATGTGCCGATATCAATTTTTCATGCTGCGATTAATTGATGACGTTTTATCACGATATACGATATTATCACGATATTTAAATAAGTTGCAAAAAAAAAGTGTTGCCATAGCATAACAGCTTTAAGAACTATTTTTGTGAGAACAAAAATAACTGAATGTTTAAATACAATAATGCACCAAAAATATATACAGCTCTGGAAAAAAATTAAGAGACCATTAAGAAATCAATGAGAAATCAATGTTAAGTGGTCTCTTGATATTTTTCAGAGCTGTAAAAGTAAAATTTTCAAACAGATTAAAGTGAAAAAGAATTAGGCTATAAAGAACAACAGGTAGGCTTACAAATTACAATAAGGGCTCATTATTTAATGCATTAACTAAGATTGAGCAACAGTTACATTTGGTACAGAAAATAATAATGTTTTTGTTAATGTTAGTTCAGAAATACTGATCATTGTTAGTTTTATCTTAGGTCCATTAAAAATGTTATTTTGATTTTGATTTTAATGTTATTAAAAAGTAACTAAGAAATTAACATAGAATGATTAATTCTTTATAAGTATTTTTCATTGTCAGTTTGGTAATAATGAATTAACAAATAATTAGAACAGTTCTAATTATTAGGGTTGTAGTCCAGATTAAAACATAAAAATGTTTAAATTTGAAAATAAATAGCCTATTAAGTCTTTATGTATTAAGTATTTGGTGCTTTGATGAACAACAGTGAGATTACAAAAACTAATGGATGTTTTAAAAACTACATGCGTTTTTTTTTGTTTGTTTGCTGGTTTCCGGGGTAACGGCTGCATTCTGCAGTTCATCAGCGCCCTCTGCTGTCACTGAGCGGCACTTCAGCAGCGCGTCTCCTTCACCGGTTCAGTCATGTGCAAACGCACGTTGGGCTTGTTTATATCTGAGCGCGTGTCCCTTTGACGCAGAATACAGCGGTGTTGAGCAATTATACGGTTGATGGGCAAAGTATTCTTGAGTGCATTATAAAAAAATTATAAATTGTTAATAAATTATTATTTACGATATTTTAAAGTGCCCACGATAACAATATCGTGCATATTCATTATCGTGATAAATCGCATTATCGAAAATCGGCACATGTCTACTCTAGTATTCTCTGTCCGCCGCGGTAACGAGAGAATAGGAAGAGTGAGGGAAAACTCGGTCTGTCCGCGGCGCTTCTTCAGCACGGCGGCGGCAGTATAGTTACGAGAGCTTTAGCTTGAGTTTGTTTACCTACTCTAGTATTCTCTGTCCGCGGCAGTTCTGGAGTTTTCAAAGCTGCCATGTTCGTTGTTTTAGTGTCCTTCCACCTCGCGCATGCGTGAATTCAATAACGCGGCAAATTAAAATCAAGGGGAAAATGTAGGCCTATTATTAAATCGATCCTGAGTTACGGATCGATCTTTAGAAATTAATTTGAAAATCGATTCAGAATTGGTGAATCGATTTTTTTTCAACACAGCCCTACCTACGATAGAGATTTTAAGTCTACATTCGACTACAACTGTTTATTAAAGGTTTGTTGCCGATTAGAACTTGAATTGGGGTCTTAAAATATTTTGAGAAGGTCTTTAAAAAGTCTTAAAAAGGTATTGAAATTAACTTCAGGATTCCTGCATATACCCTATTACGGTTATGGATAGAAATGTAGCGGAGTAATGAGTACAACATTTGCCTCTCAAATGTACTCCACCGCAAAAATGATTCTTGAGTAAAGAACAGATCCCTAAATTTTACTGAAGAACCGTACTCGTTAATGTAGTCTGTTACTATCCGGCTCTGTATTTGAATGTAGTTTGTTCACATAATAATACAGTAAACATACACTTTGAACTAGAAAAGCAGAGTTTTTGAAGAATGTTGTCGTTTTTGAAAAAGTCTTGAAGGTTTATAATTTAAAATGCCATTTATTTGAGGAGTTAAGTTAGCTTAGATGGAAAAACGCTTTGTCACAGAATGCATTACCCGTGTTAAGCTTTCCTTTTTCTGTGCATTTATGTTGTAATTTAACTTCCTGTCACCAATTCAGTTAAATTGAGCCGGAGCCGGTTCTTCATGTCTGAATTGCGCACAACCCTGAATGAAATAGTCAAGGCCGAAGCCTATTTTCATTTGCGTTCGTGTGGCGTTTACCCTGACTAATGCCCACAATGCTCTAGAGTGAGCTAATGCTGTTGGCCTGCTGTCGCTGTATGTATTCTCACCGTGGTTTGTGCTTAATGAACCAGGATCCCGTTCTCCGTACTGCAGCCTCGTCCGTTGTTGGCAGACCTCGCCGGATGGACGCCGTAGATTGCCACAACGGGAGGCGTCTTGTTATTCCAAATGGAAGAATGGAGTGTGTCAGAGGGCCCAGTGTTGACCTTTGTTGGTTGATTGTGCACAGTGGGGGTTTCAAATCATCTGGTTTAATCTTTTTTGGGTTAAAGCTGGCGTTTCGGATTGCCCATTTCGCAGTGCCATCACGCAGGCTCTGCTCAGCCGTATCGAATTCGAGTATTGCAGTTTTGGAAGGCTGAGACGCATGCATAATGCAGATCTCTATCCGTTTGATTGTCAGTCCTTCAGGCCGTGGCATTGTCTTTCGGTATGGCTGTGGCTTATTCCCAGGGCTCATTGGGAGGAAAAATGAAGTTGGGCTCTGTGATGATTACCCTTTGGAGGTTCTGGTTGGACTTGTCGAGCTGAACGTGGTTGTAATTTGTCTAATCGTTGCCGTGGCTCATGGTTATTCGAGGCATGAATCTTCGGCTATGCAATGCAGAGGCGCAGATGAAGTGGTCGTTAGTCTTATGCGCACCGTCATGAACGGACAACTTTCTTGCGTTACGATTAATGCAATAACTTTATACTTTCTTCAACTTACAATACCGTTTTAAACGTGAGGATTAAAGTCGGTGTACAAACTTTTAGCCAGAAAGTTTGTCGTTTTAAAAACCATTTAGACCTGAAAAGCTTCTAAGTTTTTTGTTTTTTTTTTGTCTACTAGCTAGCTAACAGGTTTTAGTATGCCACTAGCATGTTTTAACATGTCACAAGCTTGAATTAGCATGTTGTTAGCATGTTTTAGCATGAATGAACATGTCACTAGTATGATTTAGCTTTATCACAAATTTGCATGTTGCTAGCATTATTTATCATGTTGGCTTTTTTAATATGAATTAGCATTTTGATGGAATAATTTAACAGGTTGCTAACATGATTTAGCATGTTGCTAGTATTATTTAGCATGTTTTAACACGTTGCTAGCGCAAATTAGCATGTTTTGCTAGTATGATTTATCATGTTGGCTTGTTTTAACATGAATTAGAATGTTGATTGAATAATTTAACAGGTTGTTAGCGTGATTTAACGTTAATGTTAGCATTATAAAGCATGTTTTAACACATTGTTAGCGACGATTTAGGATTTTGCTAGCATTTATTAGCATTTTGCTAACATGTTTTAATGTGTTGCTAGCACGATTTAGAATGTTGTTAATTATTTAGCTTGAATGAACATGTTGCTTGCATGTAAATAAAATGCTAAATCAACATGATTCAACATGATAGTCAACATGTTTTAACATAAATTAGCATGTTGTTAACATAATTTAACAAGATAGTGATAGTTATTAGAAGTTATTAGATAGAAAGTGATAGTTATAGATAGAAAGTGGTTGAGGGATGACTGATTTAAATGAGTCTCAGTGGATTAGAAAGAGTGCATAGAATAGCAGTTTAATTGAGTCTAATTGGCTTCTGGCAGTTTAAATTAGAATTGAACAGTCTTGGCTCATTTGAACTTTCGGTCAATAAAAGTTTAAATTTTGACAGTTTAAATTTTGAATTTCGACAGTTGGAGTTTAAACAGTCTTGGCTCATTTGAACTTTCAGTCAATAAAAGTTTAAATTTAGAATTTTGACAGTTTAAATTGAATTTTGACAGTTGGAGTTTAAACAGTCTTGGCTCATTTGAACTTTCAGTCAATGAAAGTCTATCGGATTGTTCCAAGTTTTGGTTGACATTTATAGGAAAACCGTAAGCCGGATCAGTCTGAAAAGATTTAGCAACTCTCATCAGAACAGTCTAAAGGTTTGGTCTGAGTTTGGTGTATGTAGCTTAATGTCTAGGAGGAAATCTGAGTCTCAGAAGAAGAATAAAAAGCTTTAATTGCAGATCAGTAGTGATTTATCATGAAATCTCGAGCTTGATGCATGTGGTTTCAGATTGGAAGTACATTTCTGAACATTTATTTTAGAAGAAAAGCTGATATAATCCGAATACATTGACATGCATTAAAATGAGATGCATCCTGTTTTGACAAAGCCGTTTTTCTCAAGTCATATATTTTTAACCATGGATCAATATTGTAGAACACAAACTGTTATTGCTTTCAGAGAGCCTGCAATCGAACATCTATGCAAATTCTCCAAGAATTCGAACATCGAACATCTTTCCTCGGCTGGTTCTTGCACTACGGCGAATTGCTCGTAAATCAGATGCGTGTCGTGGGGATTTGGGCGCGTGCGAGAACACATTACGGATGGACCTGCGGTGCAAAACATGGCCTTGATGTTGGATTTCATACGCTGCTTCTGTTTGGTAGCGCCAGGCTGTTAACGGACGCGCGGAAAAGGCGAATGAAATTGCGCCGGCATTATACTTCATGTCTTCTAGCCTACGGCTCCAGTCTATCAGCCCTGGCCAATAATAAGCAATCCATTTGCAAGCCTTGATGAATTACAACATGAGCTTGAGCTGTACATGACCTGAGAAGTGCTGGATGTGAAAGCGTGCAATTCCAGACGCCAGTTATTGCCCTCACGTTTGACGGGCCTGTTTGCCGAGCGGGATTCATGGTTGCCTTGACACTAAGAAATCAGGGCCCACAAAAAGGCAATAAATTATTCTCCCAGCTGACACAGGCTCTTATTACCGGTGTCACTCTACATAGAAGGGCCGTGTTGGCCTAATGGTGGATTTCGTCAGGGGGAGAGTTTTCCATGGCAAATCAAATGTCACCGCTCGTCCAGGTAATGACGTCTTTGCCTCCCACTCGGATTGAGTTTCACACTCGAGGCTTGACAGCAAAACCCGGTGTTTCATGAAATTATTGTTCCTTTCTGTGGCAGCGTAACACAGTCTAAGTAATTCAGGTCGGGTGGGGTTTGACCCTCAAGTGCCAGCCTTTGAATTATACAGCCACAGTGAGAACAACAATGGGATGCAATGCTCTGCAATCCAAGCTTTCTGTGCTCGCTCCGGCTTAAATGAGACTTCAGCTTTCTCTGAAGATCAAGGGAGCGAATTATCGCCTTGTTGTTCAAAAGGCATTTATGCAAAGAGCATCCGTTTTGTTTTGCATCCGATGACTGATATGTAGCATTTTCATCCCATGTTATGTCAGGGCTCTACGCTAACATTTTTCTTTAGGAGCACTTTCTGATTAATATCAGACATGAACCTACCCATTACAAGTTGATATTTGCCCCTTGAAGTTAATTTCCAGAGGCATTTTTACCATTTTATAAGAGCCATTTTTTTGTAATTTTATTAAATGCATAATAAATATCCCTGAGAGAACAGGGATAGTTTAGTTTAATTACGGTTATAATATCTGCCGATGAAGAGAGAACAGGGATAGTTTAGTTTAATTACGGTTATAATATCTGCTGATGAAGAGAGAACAGGGATAGTTTAGTCTAATTACGGTTATAATATCTGCTGATGAAGAGAGAACAGGGATAGTTTAGTTTAATTACGGTTATAATATCTGCTGATGGAGAGAGAACAGGGATAGTTTAGTTTAATTACGGTTATAATATCTGCTGATGGAGAGAGAACAGGGATAGTTTAGTTTAATTACGGTTATAATATCTGCTGATGGAGAGAGAACAGGGATAGTTTAGTTTAATTACGGTTATAATATCTGCTGATGAAGAGAGAACAGGGATAGTTTAGTTTAATTACGGTTATAATATCTGCTGATGAAGAGAGAACAGGGATAGTTTAGTTTAATTACGGTTATAATATCTGCTGATGAAGAGAGAACAGGGATAGTTTAGTTTAATTACGGTTATAATATCTGCTGATGAAGAGAGAACAGGGATAGTTTAGTTTAATTACGGTTATAATATCTGCTGATGAAGAGAGAACAGGGATAGTTTAGTTTAATTACGGTTATAATATCTGCTGATGAAGAGAGAACAGGGATAGTTTAGTTTAATTACGGTTATAATATCTGCTGATGAAGAGAGAGAACAGGGATAGTTTAGTTTAATTACGGTTATAATATCTGCTGATGAAGAGAGAACAGGGATAGTTTAGTTTAATTACGGTTATAATATCTGCTGATGAAGAGAGAACAGGGATAGTTTAGTTTAATTACGGTTATAATATCTGCTGATGAAGAGAGAACAGGGATAGTTTAGTTTAATTACGGTTATAATATCTGCTGAAGAAGAGAGAACAGGGATAGTTTAGTTTAATTACGGTTATAATATCTGCTGATGAAGAGAGAACAGGGATAGTTTAGTTTAATTACGGTTATAATATCTGCTGATGAAGAGAGAACAGGGATAGTTTAGTTTAATTACGGTTATAATATCTGCTGATGAAGAGAGAACAGGGATAGTTTAGTTTAATTACGGTTATAATATCTGCTGATGAAGAGAGAACAGGGATAGTTTAGTTTAATTACGGTTATAATATCTGCTGATGAGAGAGAACAGGGATAGTTTAGTTTAATTACAGGTTATAATATCTGCAGATGAAGAGAGAACAGGGATAGTTTAGTTTAATTACGGTTATAATATCTGCTGATGAAGAGAGAACAGGGATAGTTTAGTTTAATTACGGTTATAATATCTGCTGATGAAGAGAGAACAGGGATAGTTTAGTTTAATTACGGTTATAATATCTGCTGATGAAGAGAGAACAGGGATAGTTTAGTTTAATTACGGTTATAATATCTGCTGATGAAGAGAGAACAGGGATAGTTTAGTTTAATTACGGTTATAATATCTGCTGATGAAGAGAGAACAGGGATAGTTTAGTTTAATTACGGCTATAATATCTGCTGATGAAGAGAGAACAGGGATAGTTTAGTTTAATTACGGTTATAATATCTGCTGATGAAGAGAGAACAGGGATAGTTTAGTTTAATTACGGTTATAATATCTGCTGATGAAGAGAGAACAGGGATAGTTTAGTTTAATTACGGCTATAATATCTGCTGATGAAGAGAGAACAGGGAGAGTTTAGTTTAATTACGGTTATAATATCTGCTGATGAAGAGAGAACAGGGGTAGTTTAGTTTAATTACGGTTATAATATCTGCTGATGAAGAGAGAACAGGGATAGTTTAGTTTAATTACGGTTATAATATCTGCTGATGAAGAGAGAACAGGGATAGTTTAGTTTAATTACGGCTATAATATCTGCTGATGAAGAGAGAACAGGGATAGTTTAGTTTAATTACGGTTATAATATCTGCTGAAGAAGAGAGAACAGGGATAGTTTAGTTTAATTACGGTTATAATATCTGCTGATGGAGAGAGAACAGGGATAGTTTAGTTTAATTACGGTTATAATATCTGCTGATGAAGAGAGAACGGTGATAGTTTAGTTTAATTACGGTTATAATATCTGCTGATGAAGAGAGAACAGGGATAGTTTAGTTTAATTACGGTTATAATATCTGCCGATGAAGAGAGAACAGGGATAGTTTAGTTTAATTACAGTTATAATATCTGCTGATGAAGAGAGAACAGGGATAGTTTAGTTTAATTACGGTTATAATATCTGCAGATGAAGAGAGAACAGGGATAGTTTAGTTTAATTACGGTTATAATATCTGCAGATGAAGAGAGAACAGGGATAGTTTAGTTTAATTACGGTTATAATATCTGCCGATGAAGAGAGAACAGGGATAGTTTAGTTTAATTACGGTTATAATATCTGCTGATGGAGAGAGAACAGGGATAGTTTAGTTTAATTACGGTTATAATATCTGCCGATGAAGAGAGAACAGGGATAGTTTAGTTTAATTACGGTTATAATATCTGCTGATGAAGAGAAAACAGGGATAGTTTAGTTTAATTACGGTTATAATATCTGCAGATGAAGAGAGAACAGGGATAGTTTAGTTTAATTACGGTTATAATATCTGCCGATGAAGAGAGAACAGGGATAGTTTAGTTTAATTACGGTTATAATATCTGCCGATGAAGAGAGAACAGGGATAGTTTAGTTTAATTACGGTTATAATATCTGCCGATGAAGAGAGAACAGGGATAGTTTAGTTTAATTACGGTTATAATATCTGCTGATGGAGAGAGAACAGGGATAGTTTAGTTTAATTATGGTTATAATATCTGCAGATGAAGAGAGAACGGGGATAGTTTAGTCTAATTACGGTTATAATATCTGCCGATGAAGAGAGAACAGGGATAGTTTAGTTTAATTACGGTTATAATATCTGCTGATGGAGAGAGAACAGGGATAGTTTAGTTTAATTATGGTTATAATATCTGCAGATGAAGAGAGAACGGGGATAGTTTAGTCTAATTACGGTTATAATATCTGCCGATGAAGAGAGAACAGGGATAGTTTAGTTTAATTACAGTTATAATATCTGCAGATGAAGAGAGAACAGGGATAGTTTAGTCTAATTACGGTTATAATATCTGCTGAAGAAGAGAGAACAGGGATAGTTTAGTTTAATTACGGTTATAATATCTGCTGATGGAGAGAGAACAGGGATAGTTTAGTTTAATTACGGTTATAATATCTGCCGATGAAGAGAGAACAGGGATAGTTTAGTTTAATTACGGTTATAATATCTGCTGATGAAGAGAGAACAGGGATAGTTTAGTTTAATTACGGTTATAATATCTGCCGATGAAGAGAGAACAGGGATAGTTTAGTTTAATTACGGTTATAATATCTGCCGATGAAGAGAGAACAGGGATAGTTTAGTTTAATTACGGTTATAATATCTGCAGATGAAGAGAGAACAGGGATAGTTTAGTTTAATTACGGTTATAATATCTGCTGATGGAGAGAGAACAGGGATAGTTTAGTTTAATTACGGTTATAATATCTGCTGATGGAGAGAGAACAGGGATAGTTTAGTTTAATTACGGTTATAATATCTGCCGATGAAGAGAGAACAGGGATAGTTTAGTTTAATTACGGTTATAATATCTGCTGATGAAGAGAGAACAGGGATAGTTTAGTTTAATTACGGTTCTAATATCTGCTGATGAAGAGAAAACAGGGATAGTTTAGTTTAATTACGGTTATAATATCTGCTGATGAAGAGAGATCAGGGATAGTTTAGTTTAATTACGGTTATAATATCTGCAGATGACGAGAGAACAGGGATAGTTTAGTTTAATTACGGTTATAATATCTGCAGATGAAGAGAGAACAGGGATAGTTTAGTTTAATTACGGTTATAATATCTGCTGATGAAGAGAGAACAGGGATAGTTTAGTTTAATTACGGCTATAATATCTGCTGATGAAGAGAGAACAGGGATAGTTTAGTTTAATTACGGTTATAATATCTGCTGATGAAGAGAGAACAGGGATAGTTTAGTTTAATAACGGTTATAATATCTGCTGATGGAGAGAGAACAGGGATAGTTTAGTTTAATTACTGTTATAATATCTGCTGATGAAGAGAGAACAGGGATAGTTTAGTTTAATTACGGTTATAATATCTGCTGATGAAGAGAGAACAGGGATAGTTTAGTTTAATTACGGTTATAATATCTGCAGATGAAGAGAGAACAGGGATAGTTTAGTTTAATTACGGTTATAATATCTGCTGATGAAGAGAGAACAGGGATAGTTTAGTTTAATTACGGTTATAATATCTGCTGATGAAGAGAGAACAGGGATAGTTTAGTTTAATTACGGTTATAATATCTGCCGATGGAGAGAGAACAGGGATAGTTTAGTTTAATTACGGTTATAATATCTGCCGATGAAGAGAGAACAGGGATAGTTTAGTTTAATTACGGTTATAATATCTGCTGAAGAAGAGAGAACAGGGATAGTTTAGTTTAATTACAGTTATAATATCTGCAGATGACGAGAGAACAGGGATAGTTTAGTTTAATTACGGCTATAATATCTGCTGATGAAGAGAGAACAGGGATAGTTTAGTTTAATTACGGTTATAATATCTGCTGATGAAGAGAGAACAGGGATAGTTTAGTTTAATTACGGTTATAATATCTGCTGATGAAGAGAGAACGGGGATAGTTTAGTTTAATTACGGTTATAATATCTGCTGATGAAGAGAGAACAGGGATAGTTTAGTTTAATTACGGTTATAATATCTGCCGATGGAGAGAGAACAGGGATAGTTTAGTTTAATTACGGTTATAATATCTGCTGATGAAGAGAGAGAACAGGGATAGTTTAGTTTAATTACGGTTATAATATCTGCTGATGGAGAGAGAACAGGGATAGTTTAGTTTAATTACGGTTATAATATCTGCTGATGAAGAGAGAACAGGGATAGTTTAGTTTAATTACGGTTATAATATCTGCCGATGAAGAGAGAACAGGGATAGTTTAGTTTAATTACGGTTATAATATCTGCTGAAGAAGAGAGAACAGGGATAGTTTAGTTTAATTACAGTTATAATATCTGCCGATGAAGAGAGAACAGGGATAGTTTAGTTTAATTACGGTTATAATATCTGCTGATGGAGAGAGAACAGGGATAGTTTAGTTTAATTACGGTTATAATATCTGCTGATGGAGAGAGAACAGGGATAGTTTAGTTTAATTACGGTTATAATATCTGCCGATGAAGAGAGAACAGGGATAGTTTAGTTTAATTACGGTTATAATATCTGCTGATGAAGAGAGAACAGGGATAGTTTAGTTTAATTACGGTTATAATATCTGCTGATGAAGAGAAAACAGGGATAGTTTAGTTTAATTACGGTTATAATATCTGCTGATGAAGAGAGATCAGGGATAGTTTAGTTTAATTACGGTTATAATATCTGCTGATGAAGAGAGAACAGGGATAGTTTAGTTTAATAACGGTTATAATATCTGCTGATGGAGAGAGAACAGGGATAGTTTAGTTTAATTACTGTTATAATATCTGCTGATGAAGAGAGAACAGGGATAGTTTAGTTTAATTACGGTTATAATATCTGCTGATGAAGAGAGAACAGGGATAGTTTAGTTTAATTACGGTTATAATATCTGCAGATGAAGAGAGAACAGGGATAGTTTAGTTTAATTACGGTTATAATATCTGCTGATGAAGAGAGAACAGGGATAGTTTAGTTTAATTACGGTTATAATATCTGCCGATGAAGAGAGAACAGGGATAGTTTAGTTTAATTACGGTTATAATATCTGCTGATGAAGAGAGAACAGGGATAGTTTAGTTTAATTACGGTTATAATATCTGCTGATGAAGAGAGAACAGGGATAGTTTAGTTTAATTACGGTTATAATATCTGCTGATGAAGAGAGAGAACAGGGATAGTTTAGTTTAATTACGGTTATAATATCTGCTGATGGAGAGAGAACAGGGATAGTTTAGTTTAATTACGGTTATAATATCTGCTGATGAAGAGAGAACAGGGATAGTTTAGTTTAATTACGGTTATAATATCTGCCGATGAAGAGAGAGAACAGGGATAGTTTAGTTTAATTACGGTTATAATATCTGCCGATGAAGAGAGAACAGGGGTAGTTTAGTTTAATTACGGTTATAATATCTGCCGATGAAGAGAGAACAGGGGTAGTTTAGTTTAATTACGGTTATAATATCTGCCGATGAAGAGAGAACAGGGGTAGTTTAGTTTAATTACGGTTATAATATCTGCAGATGAAGAGAGAACAGGGATAGTTTAGTTTAATTACGGTTATAATATCTGCCGATGAAGAGAGAACAGGGATAGTTTAGTTTAATTACGGTTATAATATCTGCAGATGAAGAGAGAACAGGGATAGTTTAGTTTAATTACGGTTATAATATCTGCCGATGGAGAGAGAACAGGGATAGTTTAGTTTAATTACGGTTATAATATCTGCCGATGAAGAGAGAACAGGGATAGTTTAGTTTAATTACGGTTATAATATCTGCCGATGAAGAGAGAACAGGGATAGTTTAGTTTAATTACGGTTATAATATCTGCCGATGAAGAGAGAACAGGGATAGTTTAGTTTAATTACGGTTATAATATCTCCTGATGAAGAGAGAACAGGGATAGTTTAGTTTAATTACGGTTATAATATCTGCTGATGAAGAGAGAACAGGGATAGTTTAGTTTAATTACGGTTATAATATCTGCTGATGAAGAGAGAACAGGGATAGTTTAGTTTAATTACGGTTATAATATCTGCTGATGAAGAGAGAACAGGGATAGTTTAGTTTAATTATGGTTATAATATCTGCCGATGAAGAGAGAACAGGGATAGTTTAGTTTAATTACCGTTATAATATCTGCTGATGACGAGAGAACAGGGATAGTTTAGTTTAATTACGGTTATAATATCTGCTGATGAAGAGAGAACAGGGATAGTTTAGTTTAATTACGGTTATAATATCTGCCGATGAAAAGAGAACAGGGATAGTTTAGTTTAATTACGGTTATAATATCTGCCGATGAAGAGAGAACAGGGATAGTTTAGTCTAATTACGGTTATAATATCTGCTGATGAAGAGAGAACAGGGATAGTTTAGTTTAATTACGGTTATAATATCTGCTGATGGAGAGAGAACAGGGATAGTTTAGTTTAATTACGGTTATAATATCTGCTG